>NC_057796.1:86176484-86476484 GCF_018294505.1 Triticum aestivum | reverse complement strand
GAATAACAGGGGGTGTGGGTGAGTGGAGGGATGGCCTGGCCAGTGGTGGGAGTAGTATGGGGGCGGTGAGGCCTCCGCGGTAGCACAGCCGGCCACGGGAGGCAGGAGCAGGCGGCACGACCGGCGCTGCTTTGGGCGGCTGGAGCAAGAAGACCAGAGGTTGAAGAAGCACTATGGCCGTTGGATGGACATCATACGGTCACTGGAGTATTGACTAAGTTGACAAAGCCCTCCGTCCCCGTCAACTTAGTAGGCCCACAAGTCAGCCCAACAATATGGTGGGTCCCAGCTAGCAGGGGGTATTCATTTTTTTGGGCGTAATAAGGAGGCACTTCCTTGCGTGCGAAGATATAGCTGGTGGGTCTGACCTGTCAGCGGGGGGAACGTTTTTTCGCGAAATACAGAGGCCCTTCCTGTGGGTCCTAGCTGTCAGGTGGAGGAATCATTATTTTGCGCGTAATAAGGAGGCATTTCCTTGCGTGCGGCCGTGGACCCAGCTGTCAGCCTCTCCACGTACAGTCCACTTCCGATGGATGTCGTTCATTGACCACGTTGACCAGGCCGCGCCGAGAGCACCAGGGCGGTGGACGACGGCGAGGCCTAGGAAGGGAATGACACGGAGCCAGGGAATACTCGGCAGTTGTTTCCCACGCGGAGGAGTACGAGGGTTTACTAGTTCGTCTGCCGTCGCCGGAGAATAACAGCATGTGTGGGTGAGTAGAGGGATGGCTAGGCCAGCGATGGGAGTACGGTGGGGCCGTGAGGCCTGCGCGGCAGCATAGCCGGCCGCGGGAGGAGGGAGCAGGCAGTCCCGCCGGCGCTTGTTTGAGCGGCTGGAGCATGAAGAGCAGAGATTGAAGAAGCACGACAGCCGTTGGATGGACATCCAACAGTCACTGCTCTCGTGTGTTGACTAAGTTGACAGGGCGTTGCGTGTGCGTCAACCTTTTTTTATGAAAGCATACGCGTCAACCTGTAGTAGGCGCACAAGTCAGCCTCAAATCTGTGGAAAACAGCATACAACCCATCTGCCATTATTTCTAATAATGTACAGCCCATTTGCTAATTCTTAAGAATTTTTTGGAGCCCATCTTCTTTTTGTTAGCATTACACCCCATATTGTGGCCACGGTTAAAAAGTATACGAAATTTTGCATATTTCGGTGCGGTCAACTGTTTTTAATCCAGAAATATCGATTCACATTCAAACTATTTTGAAAAATAATTTATATAAATATAAAATCCAAATAATTGTCCACGCATAAAAATCAATGGAATTTAAGATCTTGTAATGAAAAAAATTGAAACTAATTCCCGGTTTGATGTGTTTTAAAAATGTACAGCCCATTTCTGGGCAAACTGAATGAAACTCTCCTCGTCTTGAAAGATTTGCAGCCCAGCAGGGCCGATAAAGCAAGTAGGCCTTGTTTGGGTATTTCTTTAAAAAAATAGAACTGGGCTAGCCATTTTCAGCAAGAAAAAAACACAACTGGGCTCATGATGTGGTAAACATAAATAAAACCCTGGCTAGACGGGCCACAGCCCCCGCACAGCCCCGTTGTTACCCTGATCCGTCGCTAAAACTAGTATAAATAACAACTGCTTGTTCCTCAAAAAAAACTGCGCGACTTGATGGGTCCCTGGTGTCAGCCGCTCGTAGTGTAATTCTCTCGTTTATTGACTACGTTGACAATGGCGTGAGCCCCATATGTCCAACCATTAGGAGGAACCATATTTTTGGGCTTGTACTATAGAGGCACTTGCTTGCGTACTGCCATGACGCTGGTGGGTCCCTACTGTCATCCTCTCCACGTACAGTCATCTCCTTGTTCCTCTCAGTTGTTGACGACGTTGACAACGCAAGAGGGCGGCGCACCGCGCACGGCGAGCGAACCAAGGCCGCAAGGCAGAGGACGACGGCGAGGCCTCGGACGGAACGAACAGGAGCCGCTGAAAAGGGCAACAACATCTAACTCCAACACTGTTTTCGGAAGTCACAGTCAAATGGATCGGTCAGGTCCATAGAATGAACATCCTGGGTAGTAAAATTTACTGGATTATGACCACAATATGTTGTAAATAGAAGCCCGGCACGTTCAGAAGCTCTTTTGCCCACCTGAAACTCCTTTTTTTGCTCTTCGACATACCCATCCGTCAAAACCATGCTGCTGATAAACTTAAGCCTGATGGACAATAGTAACCTCGCATTCAGCAGGAAGAATGTGACAAATCTTGTGTTTGCACGGTTGGCTACATATCGTTCTAGCGTTATTGTCTTCAATCGAATCTCATGAGAAGTGAGAAAATCCCGATGCTTACGAATCCACCGGTTGGTTATAACTTTCTTACCCTGTCCTGTTGCTTAAATAGACATGAAGATTGAAAACAGTTAAGGTCTAAAAGAAGAGTGTCGAAAGAGCAACAGCTGAACGGTTAATTCTAGTACACTATATGCGGGCTTCCAATGTGCGTGAAATTATCACCTTTATATACAACTTCTCCAGACATGGAAAGCATTGCAGCAAGCCAATAATCTTGTTCAGATCAAAACTATTCATTTGGATATATAAGATCTTGACAGAATCCAGCACCATTGATAGGCCATCCATGGAGAAACTCTTCATTGAGCATAGAACATAATATTAGTACAAAATGTGTACTCCAAGATGATATATAAATTATGCGCAGAAATTTAAAATGCAGCTTATGGTTACAAGTGTAGATGATAATATAAAGTACCTGAAGAACTGTGGAGCCAAACACCATATTGAAATGAGCACAGAGATCATGTATTACACCCAAGGTCTCCAGTTTAGGCGCAGAGAGGACGGTTATTTGCAACGGTGAATAACTAGAATCAAGGATCAACCTTTGAAGTGAAGGGGCATCTTGGATGATGAGCTGCCTTCCGTCAAAAGAAATTCCAATTCTTACAAGGTTAGGCGACTTTATTTGGAGACAACCGATTCTAACTGTGAAAACAAGCACCAAGCACTCCAGCGCAGGGCAACTGGAGTGGATGATGCTGTGCAATGAGGCCTCCGATATACGAACCCGCACAAGTGAAAGTTTCTTGAGAAATGGGAGTCGAAGGTTTAGTACCAGATTGTCTGGTAGGTAGCACAGCGCAAAGGTGGCGGTGTGGAGAGAGGACGAAAACCGCGAGATGGACATCGGTGCTGAGGGCACAAGTTCATGGCGTTCGGTATGTGGTATGTGATTTCCAGGGGAATAGTAGAACTCAAGCAGCTGTAGTTCTGTGAATTCAGGGGATTTCAGCCAGGCGTCCACCGTGCAGGGCATGGTATGCTTGCTCAGGTAGCATGACGGGATGCAGAGGCTTTGAACGGAGCCCTGGTGGGAGGAGATGATGGCTCTGGGGATTTCAAAATCATTGAAGAGAGATAGCTGACGACAGTCGAGATTAAGGGGCACGGCGCGCCATAGAGGGCGCCACCGAATTGAGAGGACTTGGGTGCGGCAGCAATCCTTGGTGGGGAGAAGCGAGATGATCTCCCCAAGGACGGCGTCCGGGAGATCGCTGATGCGGTCCACCCGAGATTCTACGGGTTCCTGGGATCCGGTGGGGGCGGGGTCGCCGCTTCTCCCCGCGCTGCCGGGTGCGGGATCTACAACAGGCGTCGCCGCTGGCGGGAGCCTCATCTTCTTGGCGCTGGGGTCAGCCGACTCCATTTTCCTCGAGGGCGTCGCGTCGCGCTCACGGATTTGAGCAGAGTAACGAATGACGAGCCTAGTTGTAGTGCGAGCGAAGAAGAAGGGGAGCTGGGGGTTTTCTGTAGGAGTGAGGAAGAAGGGGAGCTGGGGTTTTCTGTAGGAGTGAGGTGAGGAATTTGGGGGTACGAGTGGAGCGAGCTGACGTGAGGTGGGTGGGAGCGAGGAGGAAGAAGAGCACCCAGGTTTTTTTGGGGGGGGGGGCGGTGTGCTGGGTGTGGGTAGCGCCTCTCATTCAGTAAATATATGGGCTTTTGAATTGATTTTACTATTTACTAGTGTGGATGGGCTGTTTTGTCTTGGGCCCAGAGAAACAATTACTACTAGTACAGTGGAGACACTCTACAGCTACCCAGAAAAACAATTACTACTAGTACAGTGGAGACACTCTACCGCTTCTGGCTCCTCCTAGGTCATTGAAACGTCTCCCTCTACTGAATGCCGTTATACTTTTGTTCACCGACATGCGGGCCATGCAGCGCGCGGGCCCAAATGCCATCCACCAAATTAGAAGGCAGTATGCAGGCGGAGAGTCACCCCGGTCGTAGCGCGGCAGTAACGAGCCGTCGTATCACAAAACCCCACCTCCCCGCAGTCTAAGTTTGACGGACGAAGCAACCATCATTTCACTCTTCGCTGAATCCCCTTCTCCCTCACCGTCTTCAAGAAAGGCAACACTCGCATCTGCCACTGTTCTTCTCTCCGAACGAAGGGAAGGTAAGCGGATCCGTGATGTTGGTATATTTTCGTTCAGAGAAAAAAAAGAACTTTTGCAAAGCAGTAACCGATCCTCACTCTCTTTTTTTTTTTATTTTCATTGCGATTGTGTTTTCCTTTCAGTGGTCTCCTAGTATTCGTCAGTTTCATGATGGACCAAGGAGAACCAGGCAAAGATCTGCCGATATTGGAGCAGACGCGGGAGGCTGATCCCCACGAGACAGAGAGCTCCAAGAAGATGGAGGCAACCACCGAGCTGACCCCAGATACGCTCACGGCCACTACTGAGATGGTCAACGCCCCGTTTGAGGTTACAGCCCCCCGTGGCACTGCAGGAGCAGTTTTCCCCCTTCGAGGATGTGTCCCCCCCCCGCTGAGCTGCCCAAGGTGATTTCCTTCTTTGCCGATCTCGATTGTGGTTTTTCATCTAAGTATGTGGTGATTTTTTTAGAAAAGGAAGTATGTGGTGATTAATAATGCAAAATTTTATTAGCTTCGATGCCATGCTATACATAGTGGTTTAAATAACTTGTGTTTCTTATACTGAAAAGTAATTCAGAATTTGTTTCTGTTTCAATTAGAGCCCTGATGCAGACAAGGATTGTGTGGTTGTACATGTCACTCGCTATGAGGCGGATGACCTGAATATACGCACTGGGAAAACAGAGTTCTTAGGCTGTTGGATCCTGGAAGCCATTTGCGGTTATACCAATGAAGAGTTGTATTCCAGCCTCACTGTTGTCAGGCGTGTTGTCCAGGGTGTACTGAAGCACAAGAAGTTCAAAGCTACTCCTTCGTTTGTGAGGCATACTGTTCTTGTCAAGCTTACGCAGGAAGATGACGTGGCATGCCTCCACAAACAAGTTTATCAGTGGCAAGGCCACAAGGTTGTCTTCATGAAGGTTCACAGGATTGAGCTGCTGCGGGACGTCCTCGATGATGTTCATGGCAAGGTCCGTCTTGTGTCCAGCCCAAATTAGATCGAGGCATGAAATAGTTGCCCCAGCTAGTGTTTAATAGTAGTTTGGATTGTGTCTAATTATCCGAACCTTGCCTGTTATCGACCCCTCTGGGGCTAGTACTCTGTTTGAATCCGTCTATGGGAACTGCTGCTACTTTTGTGTGCCCGTGAATCATGTGAGAACCATCGTAATTGTTGCCGAAACAGATGCGTCCTCACTAGTTTTTTCATGAATATGGCATGGTAAGACATAAGTTGTCACGGTTTATCATACGAGCAGTGTGTGTTTTGATGAAATAGAGCACTCGTTCGAGAACCGTGCGCCGACGTATACATAAGTACTTGTAAACACTGTTGGTGCTACCCCACTTGTAAGCAGTTGTGCAAAACACGGCACATTGGCTCAGCTCGCTTCAACACTAGGCTATCGACCAGCTAACAATCAACAATCTGTTGTCTGACATATAAGCAACTATGTATCTTGTTACAGTGGTTCATGCAGTTAATTGAGGCCACAATGTAATAAATTCCAAACGTTCACACGCTAGTCCAGCGCTCATGTGGAACACTCACATTAAACTCGTCTTCATAAAAAACTTGAAAAGCATAAGTTAAGCAATTTTATACATCTCAATGATTCATAGAACATAACAAACATATACTAGTTCACAGCAAAAGACAAAGTTGTGAGAAGGTTTACAAATCAGGAAAAAACAAGCAAGGCTTCTCTGAGCAAAGGGCCTCCCGGCAGGCTTAAATTTCCTGGAGTTCACTCTGGTTTTTTCTTGTTGCCACCATCCAGGGTTAGGTTCTCTCATTCCAGAATAACCAATTATAATTGTGGTCTCAGCTGGAATGCTGAACTGAACCATGCAGTGTACTGACCAGCTGAAATGCTTGTGCATTCCACTAAATTTAAGCACCGCTATTTGCAGAAATAAGCAGACCACAATGCCTCTTGTCCGCGCACCTGTCCAAAAAACCGCCGTGCAGCCGTGCCAGCTAGTCCTCGGTCCATGGATGAACTGGTAGAAAGTGCATTCCGGACTAGGATGCAGTTGTTTTCGCTCGTCCCTGCACTGCAATCAGGAAGTAAAACGTACGAATCAGCTTCTTTTAGATTGCGTTGGTCATTCTACCTTAGTTACTAGTACCAATGTAGGGATACCTTGAAGACGGGAGGTTAGACGACGGCAACGAGGGATAGCCATCTCATTTTGCGCAGTTGTACTAAAACTGAGGTGTGTGCTTTTGATTGCGCGGATAGAAACGATACGGAGACAGACATCCCTGTTTGCGCAAATACGAAATACGGTTATTTAAACAGTGACAGATATTACTACTTTCCCCCGTTTCCTCTTAGAACCAAGTCCTAGATTCATGCTACAGCTTTCCCACTTTCTTCCCTGTTTGAACCAACGCTTTGAGTCGACTGTATGAACTAGCTTTACTTCTAATAATAGTAGAAGTCTAGGTGGCTTTGGAACAGCGGACGGAAGTAGAAAAGGATCCACACGAAGGGAGCTGGGGCAGTAGAGCAAGGCAGGTTTCGAAGGAATATATACCTGAGGGTCGTCGGCATGTGGCAAAGACGGCGTCGGGAGGCCGCATCTTGGCCACAATACCGCAGGGAGGAAGAAGGGGTCGGAGGCCCTCCCGAGCCGGCGCTCTCTCGGAGAGAACGGCACGGCCGCCGATCGGGACGCGCGGGCAGCCGTTGGTCTCCTCCCTCGCCGCCGACGACAGCGTGAACGATGCACCTACACCCCTGCCCCGGTCGAGGTTGTCCGGCCGGATTTGTGACCAGCCGTGAGCTGAGAGAGAGTGTGGCCACCTATGTGTTGCTTAGATCTGGAGAGCATGAGAGAGTGAACGAGAGGAACCCTAGTAAAGCAAGCGCTAAGGCTCCTGCTTTTATATATAGTGGAGTGATTTTGTTGTACCAGCTTCAAAAAAATGCGCTCCTACGTGTACCCGCGAGTGGGTGTGAGAGAACTAGTGCGTGCGTGCACCGCTTCTCTTCGTGAGAGTACAATATACTATGCCCAAAGAACGTTCGCCGCAAGAGTAATAGTATAAGTGTGTGACGTGTGAGCTAAAATAAAATGTGCGCGCCGTCTTTTGTTTTTTAGAAGTTCTGAGGGTAGGGTGTGAAGAGCACATATGTGCGTGACGTCTACCTGCAGATAGACGGTGGGTGCGACGTGCGAGTCTGCGAGAGGACTCGGGAGAGTCGTGACTCGTGAGGGTGCGTGTGCGTGAGAGAGAGGGGGGCACGTATCAATGCAATGCATGTGTCCGTAAATCATTATCCGACAAACGTTCGCCACAAGCCTTTTCCTGACGAACGCCGTAAGAACCGTTAGATCGGCATCCGACAGTGTCAGTTTTGCCATGTCATTTAACAGAACAGCCACTCCTCCTACACACAAATCTTCCACGTGAGTGTTAGCAACTGCCGTATGCTCCCTCCGTTCCGAAATGCAGTGCATATAGCTTTATTGAAAATTCGAACCTCGCAAACTTTTACCGAGTTTTCGTGTACCAAATTGCACATGTAGAATACCATGTATATATCATTTCATTCATCTTCGAGAGGTAACTATAAAGATGGGTGAGGAGTCTACAAAGAAAGACCATCGTATCACCCGCAGCAATTTCAAGCATCCTTTAGTGTCGAGGAATATCATAGGAACTCTATATGATATGATTTTTATAGGATTTTTTCCTTTAGAGCCAATTGGTTCATAGGAATAGATTCATATACTCCACATTTCAAAGGAAATAAACATGATATCATTTCTATAGCTTTAGAGCCACTTGGTTCATATGAATGGATTCCTATACTCCCTTAATTTCAAAGGAAAATAAACATTAGCGTATATTCAATAGAAAAGTTCCTATGATATGAACCAAATTACATCTCTTTTCTAATCCCTCCTCATAGGAATTGAGATACATGTCATCTCTAGATTCAATAGAAAAGTTCCTATGATGTGAACCAAATGACATCTCTTTTCCAATCCCTACTCATAGGAATTGAGATGCTCCATGTCATCTCTTTCCCTACAACTTCCATGTATACATCTTCTATTCCTAAATAGATAGTACAACCCACTAGTAGCTTTTTTCCAAAACATGCAACTATGGCACAAGAACTATATAGTGTGCCAATAACTTTGAAAGATGGTCGCTGGATGAAGCTAACCCGACAGTGCAGAGATAGGCAAATCCGAGCACTACTGGCCGTTGGATATCATCAACATTCCACCAGATCTGCCACATGTACAATTTAGAAGACTCCATGGTTGAACTTAAGCATAATGCACAAACCTCAAAACACAAGCACTTCTCCTTTGTTCTAGAATCTTCTGTATCATAATTGATTATTTTTTCTAAATGAATTGCCATTATTTGTTTTTTACTTTATGATTTACAATGCACAACCCCATGAATCTTAACATTTTTATAAAACTAATTGATTTTGAATGAGATGAACTATAAGAACTAAACGAACATCTACATCATGCATATATGACTCAAAGCTTTACATGCTATAGTGTGTATTTATTCATAATTTGGTTTCGAAATCTCATGCGTTCAATACATGTGTACCTTACTAGTTTTGAGTAGAGTAGCAAATTTCACGCGGCCCCGGGTATATCAAAATGCAGGGCCCATGCATCATTGCCTTTCGGTCGAACCTACGTCCACAATTTTTTGTACGTACTATATCTCCACTGGTCCCCGAACCCAAAATGCTGCCTCGTTCCCGTAAAACCAAGCGGCCCACACATATTTAAGGCGTCGACTCGAACCCGTTTACTACGACGTGGCCCCGCACGCCGTAGTACTCCTACAAACCCTACCGCCGCACTCATCATCGGTTTTCTTCAAGAGGACGAGGGAGAAGCCGATTTGTAGTGGAGGCGCTTTCAAAAAAAAGGATCTGTAGTGGAGACCCCTACCCTAGGGTGCCCTAGGTAGCTGCCGCACGCATCATTGTTTTCTCTTTTCTTTATGCTCTTGCGCCCTAGAGTGAAATGATGGTTGCTTCGTCCGTCCAGCTTAATGCGGGAAAGGTGGGGCTTTGTGATTTGACCCCTCATCGCTCATTTTCTACTACTGCGGCGCTACGACCGGGGTGCCTCCAATTCCAACCGCTGCTCCGAACTGTAATTTGGTGCATCGCACGTGGAACAAGACGGTGGATGAGCCACATGTCGGCCAAAGGGGTCCTGTTAAGTGTGTCGCCATTTCGTGTGCGGACTGACCCTGCTTGAGTTGCTACGCCAACACGACAGGAGCAGCCTACCACTTGGTTTTGCTCCTTGGTGAATCCCGACTATATTGATCTAAAAAGATACGTGCTGAACTACCCTCTCCGTCTCGGTTTTTTATTTTTAGGCGTCTCGGTTTATAGGGCCTGCACGTAGTTCTAGGTCATCCATTTGACTAACTAAATATGAGTTACTATGTCACAAAAAGTATATCATTGGATTCTTAAGCGGATGTAGTTGTATTTAAAAGTCGAGGGCGGGGCTTTTCCTGCGCGGTAGGCGGGGCAGTTCCGCCTAGTCGGTTCGACAGAGACGCGAGAAGACGAGGGAGTAGGCTGCTGCAAACGTAGGGCTGTGTGATTTGACAGCGAGTTACTGCTGGACAGGTGGGGCCCCGTGATTTGACTTGCCATTATCATTTTAACTGCGGCGCTACGACCGGCGTGAGTCTCCCGATTCCTGACCACCTCCATACAGGTGCCTCTCCCAATGCTCCACCATGTAGTAGAGGCTGGCTCTTGCATGAGAGCCCACTTCTCCACTTTTTCCTTGCCTCTCTTTCCTCCACATATGCAAAAATGCCATGTAAAGCGCACTATTGTACTTACTTTTACTTGCTCCTACAGGTGCTTAAGCTTGCCACATAGGCATAAAGTCTGATGTGGCAAGTTAATCAAGAAGAGAGAGACTAGTTTGGTGACCCAAGGAAGAAACGGTGCTAAGCGCGTGTACCTAGGTGAAAAGACAATTTTGAGTCTATAGCTAATTAAATGAAGCAAACTTAGCAACACCATTTCATTGGAAGAGGTCACTCCTTGGCAAATGCAATAAATACTAGTACTCCCTGTGTCCCATAATATAAGAACGTTTTTGGCACTACACTAGTGTCAAAAACGTTCTTATATTATGGGACGGAGGGAGTACGAAGAAAGAGATAGAGAGGAGTAAAAAAATTATAGCACCTTATAGCCAACCTTGTTGTAGTATGAGTGACTAAGTGATGACTATGTATGACATGCCAACATCAGATAGCCTAACGCACCGTGTTAAATCTCCAAGGGCGCGACCGCGCGAGCGACGCGACGGTCGTGGTAGGCGCGACCATGATACGGGCTGCTGGCAGCCCTTGGATCTGAGATCAAACGGTCGCATGCTAAGTTGCTGAAAATTTGCAGAATAACCCTCCAGGATAGGATATTCACCCATAGGTCTAGAATCACGCCATGCAACCGTTCGATCTCAGATCCAAGGGCTCTCGGAAGCCCGTATCATGGGAGAATGGAAAGCCACTACCCTGCCGTTCGCACGCTGGCAGTTCGCTCCTACTCGTCCCCGCACGTCCTTCAATACTACGGCGGTTCGCTCCTAGTCGTCCCGTCCATTCACATTACGGCAGTTCCACTAATCCTAACCCTCCTCCCAAATCCATGGCGTCCCAAATCTCCACGATCGGCGGTGAGTACAAGGTTAGAACCATCACCGGCGATGAGTTCGACGTCATCTACACCCGTTCTTCCGCGACGGTGAAAGGATGCCTTTCTCGCTTCAGACGCATGTTCGAAAACTCAGATGATGAGTGGGTCGCTGGGCTAGATGTTGAGTACACCACAGTCCTGGGACGAGAGAAGGATCTAAAGGACGAAGAGAGGAAGAAGCCCGCCGTGATCCAGGTTTGCGTACATAACGTTTGCTTGGTCTACCACATATGCCATGCCGACGTTGAGTGCCAGGATTTTAAGAACTTCCTCAAGGACAAAACAGTGAAATTCGTTACTGTAGACTTTAAGAACGACAAAGAAGTCCTGGGTCGGATAGGCCTCGTTGTAGGCAACCCCTTCGACCTCCAGAAGAATCGGCTGGTGCCCTCTCGTCAGCCTTCAATGCTGACCCTGGCAGGAGCCATGGTTCATCCTTCGTACCGTAAACTGGAGAAACCTCATTACACGTTTCATCGTCATGCATGGCAGCGGAATGTACTAGATATAGACCACATCCACTACGCTGCAATGGATGGCTACCTTTGTTTCAATATCTACAAGGGTTGGATGAAGAGCAACAGCCAAGTGTGCGGTTCAAGCAAAGAAGTATCGGCCAAGAGGAAGAGGGACAAGGACGAAGTCGAGGACGTGGACGAGGACTCCGAGTAAGGTGGCAGTGTCGTTGCTCATGGTGGTTCTAAACTTCTAATGCAGTGTCTACCGGATTAGTTGCATAGTTTAATTTCAGGTGTGCTTAGTTTAATTTGAGGGGTGTGTTGTGCTGAGCCCCCAGCAGAACTATGTTATGTTTCTTCTCGTTACTTTAACTCTTCAGTATGTACATACTACTAGTATTTCTTTAATAGAATTTAGCACCCCAATTAAGCACGTACTAGCTTTTTTAATAGTACTATATGCATAATTTGGCGACGAGCGCTCTCTATATGTACCACCTTTTTTTAATTTCAATTTTTGCTCCATGGCGCAATCCATCGATAGTACTACTGTACAAAAGTATACATTTTTTAAAAGGCTAGAGTACTGTTCATCACATATATAGCCAGTTAAATTCTCAACCTAGAACGACGTGCATGCCATGTAGTAAACCGATACGGAGGAAGTATAGTAAAAATGAGGTGATTTTACCGAGCGATCGGCGGGGGAGCATGGCCTGTCATGCGGTCCCACGTGTCATGATGTACCAAGGCGATGCGCGTGTCCCTCTTGAGGCAGAAGCAATACTACGTGGTTTGAGATGATGGCGAACCGAAGTGTGAAATAATGGTTGCTTCGTCCGTCTGGGAAGGTGCGGCATTGTGATTTGACGTCTCATTGCTCATTACTACTACTGGGCCGGTACGAGTGGGGTGCGTCCCCCCTGCTGTTCTGCACTGTTATTTGGTGCTTGACACGTCGACCCGGTTGCTATATGTCCCACATGTCGGCGACAGGAAGTACAGAATTCATGAAAGGGAGCGTCGACGGAGGAGTATACTACAGAATTCATGAAAGGGAGCGACTTAGTTTTGGAAAAATCTGTTTTTACGGAGTACGTACCCACTAGGGTTTATAGGGCTCATCTAAAAAACATTCGTTTTTCCGTTTGATAAGTCTCAATTCTACTATACTAGTAGTAGTACCATTACATGTTGGATTTCGAGGTGCGTTAGATCACCCGACGCAAGCAGTGTCAAGAGGAAACTAACCAATGCATGTACAAGTTCATGGAAATTTAGTGGTCATTCATGCATTCGTTCTAATTAATGCCTCGGTAAACATAACTTCTTGAGAAAAACGAGCGTACTAATTACTTGTGCAAACTACGAAATTAATTCGACCACTCACCGTCTACCTTGGTTGGAGAGATTTTGAAATTGAGCCATAAACTGGAAAGGAGGGAGTAGTAACTTTTGTCTCGATTACTATTTGTGGCCTTGTATAGATGCAAAATGTATTTTTTTATAGTGGCCTTGTATAAGTAAATGGAGGGAGTACTAACCAAAGTACGTAGTAGGGACGAGGAGTAAACGGAGGGAGTAGTAAAATTTTCTCCTCGTGCTGCGAGCCACCGCGCGCGTGGGCGAGGGAGCGGGCGTAAAGGCGTACAGTAGTAGTAGTAGTACTACTACTACTACTCGTAAGCAAGCTTCACCTCATCCTGCGAGCCACCGCGCCCGTGGGCGGGGGAGACGGCGTACTAAGCAAGCTTCTCCTCGTTCTGCGAGTTGACGGGACACATCAAAAGTACTCCAGTGTATAGAGCCTTGCCTCTAAGGTAGGCCCCACATGGTTTGCCTCTTTTTTTAATTTAACATAACGCGTCAAGTCGCAATTTGTTTGTTCACCCGTGGTAGACGATCCTCCCTCCACCAAGTGGACAACCAGTACACGTGCCAAATTACCACGTGGGCTGCCTTTTTCGTACAGAAATGAGCTCCACCGTGTACCCGCGCGGGTGTGGTTGGGAAAGAGACGGGAGTACGTGCGCCGTGCGTGCACCTCTTCTCTTCGTGCACGTCCCCCACCTACGTGGGTGTGTGTGAGAGAGATACAAACCTAGACATAATGCGCCGTCCATCCCCATGCCTCCGCCCAGTCCGACCACCAGTCACCACCACGCCCCACTCCTCCTCACCTTATCTCTCATCTTTCTCCCTCCATTTTTATATACAAGGGGCCACTATCAAAATTACAATTTGCAGATATACAAGGCCACTAACACTAATCGATGCAATATTAATGGTGTTTGCCTCGTGGTACTAGCAAAGGAGGACATTAATTATCCCTTGCATGCATGCGGGAGTTTGTAAAAAAATGCATCTTGATGTTCCGTGCAATGCACGGGCATCTTGCTAGTCCATGAAAACAACACATGGCAAAATTCCACGGCGAACGAGGGATTTGAATCTGTTGGGAGGGGCTGTTTGGATCTTGCCCGGGGTAGCCAAAATATTGGCGACCCTTTTGTCCACCGGTGCCTTTGCCACCGATGAACGAGGAATGGCTCGGGTGCTCATGCTGTCATGCATCCTCCAGCGCGCACGTTGGAGACGAGCTCGCACGAGCTGTGTTTTTTTGTCCCACAACGCCGCCCGAGCCGCCCGCAGACCGACCGGCGACCCGCAAATTACGCCATCCAACCGTAGCCGCACACATTATGACAGCAACTCAACCAACCGGACGAAATTCACGCAAACACGTAGACAAACTGATATTTCATATAAACAACGACGGAAATCATATAAAATACCGGATTTTCATACAAACATGACGGATTTCATTACATTCAAATGAACTACGCGGTGCTAGTTCTGGACAGCACAGGTATATAATACCTGGCCTAAATGGTCGCCCGCCGATCGATTTGTGTTCCTCATGTCCGGCAGCACGATCACCGGACTGCCGGGAGCCCCGGAGGTATATGCTTCAGCGCAAAGGACGGCTCGCTTCCCCACTGCCCAACTGATATCATTGGCTGGTGCCGAAGATGATGGTGGCCGGCACCGGTTCGAGTTCATCACCGGCCACTACTTCGCCATGGCCGGCACCGGCTCGAGTTCATCCTAACATTCCCCTCTTCCGTGGAGCCCATGCGGGGTCGACGAAGGTCCTCGCAACAAAAGGATCCGGCAAGACACCTGCTGTGTACGCCGGCGTCGCCTCCGCGGTGGCCTTCATGGGACCCAAGCGGCGGCGGCCTCCCGTGTTCTACTTCTCCTCGATGATGGCGGCGGACGCGGAGGCGCTGGCCACCGACTCGTCGCTCTCCGCGCACCCGGCTTCTGTCGCTGCTTGCATGGCGCGGCCGCCGGCATGGGAGTCTCGGCCACAGAAACGGGAGACGCGGTACGAGGCGGCGGCGTGGACGGCAGCAACGACGCCCGTGCGCCGCTCCTCGTCGAGCTGGCCTGGAGCGGCGAGTTGCTGAACCGCGCGCCGGCTTGGGGCGGCAACTGGCTCCGTCGGGCGAGGGGAGGGAGGTGGATCAGCGAGCTGCATAGCTCGTATCCGGCGGGCTACCCAGCCGGCTTGGATGCGGAATAACTACTCTTCGTAAGCCATTGTAAGAGTGGACAAAATGGTGGAGGAGATAGGGGAGCGGCGGAGGTGTGCGATTCTTGGCCGGCGTTTGGCCTCGTTTAAATAGGAGATTAAATAGACGGCGGACGGGAGGAGCTCGGCCGGCGTTGCGTTTAACGCCGGCCCGGTCATGAACGGACGTGTGTCCAGAGTGGGTTTCTCGGCTTCCACACGGGCGGGTTTCATGGAGGCGTTTGAATGCGGCACGGAGGCGTGTTCAGCCGGGCGTGCCGCGAGTGGCGCCCTCGACTCTGACCTAGGACACCGCGCCGTTCTTCCACTGACGTGTGGGCTCTTTGGGTGCATGGCCTGCATGTCAGTGACCCAACGCAGGCAGCGCACAGCAGAGGAACCTTTGGTGGGCCAGGGCGGTCAGAAGCGGGCATTTCATAAACCGATGATTGTTCATTGAGTGTGACGTCATCTTTTTCATGTAGATAAGCCTACTATGTTGATAGCCCGTTCGATACGTTGTGATTCATAAAGACCGCTGCAAACATCAATGTTCTGCTTATCACAGATAAGATTGATTAATACCCGTAACAATCCATGTCCTTAACAAAGGGTGCATGCACGTATAGGTTGAGCGTGTGTCTTGCGTCGTGTGCTGTGTGCATGCAGGCGTGCGAGTGTTGCGTGCGTGCAAGGGTACGTTTCAGTGTTGCATGCATGGGTGCGTACGTGCGTGTGTTCGTGAGTGCATGTGTACGTGTCAGTGTTGCACGCCAGCATGCGTGCGTGTGTACGTGTCAGTGTTGCACGCCTACATGCGTGCGTGTCTTGCGTGCGTGCATGTGTACGTGCGGGGTGAGGCTACACGTCAGTCGACTGACTTTTTCATCTCTGGTCATTAGATTTTCCAGCCGTTGGATACGAAATCAAGGGCCTCCAGTTTATCATCAAACTCCACCCCCCTGAGCCGCCAGCCACCACCGGCCGAACCGCCAGCCCCCGCCGCCCGCGGCCGGCCCGCCCTCCCCGAAACCACTCCCCACCGCCGGTCCGCCGCCGCACCGGCCATCCCTCTAGCCCCCCCCCCCCGCCGAGCTTTTTCTCCGGGGATCCCCACCCCACCGCCCAATGAACGCCCCCCAACCGCCGGTGACTGCCAACCAGAGGTCTCACGACTTCGAATACCCACCGACCACTAATTTATTACCATTTCTGTCCTTCATATACGCGCTGACGGGTGGGCCCTATGGTAATGTGCGCTGCTGAATGTGGACCGTTTGACTGGTCAATTGATCGTGTTATCAACAAATTACGGAGCTGTATGGTGAGCCAGTGACCGTATGATCACCCTAAAATGTACTCCTATTTTATTAACACAGTACAGACTCAAACTACCATTTCTTTCTTTCATATACGGGCTGACAGGTGGGCCCCACGGTTACGCGCCCCGATGGTGCAACACTAGTTGCGCCGCGTGGAACGTTTGACTGGTCAATTGATTGTGTCATCAACAAAATACGGAGTTGTACGGGTGAGCCAGTGACCGTATAATCATGATATGTATTTGTTTAACACGGTACAGACGCAAGGGCTCATATATACGCGCAAGCACTCACCGCTATAAGCGCACACACGCGAACCCTACCCCTATGAGCACCTTCGAGAGAGTGGGCCAGCATATATGATCTTGAGATTTTACGAAGTCACCATAGGTGCCTCGTAGTCGAGTGGAACGTCTCCTCCCACTGAACGTACATCGCCGGAAAATACTGAAATTAACACAAGATAAATGCGAGCACCGGGACTTTAACCTTGGTGGGCTCGAGAAACCACTGTCCTCTAACCATCCAACCACATGTTGGTTAGCACGACAAAATGTATGTGGTGACCGTGATGAGCTTATTCTGAAGTCCAGTGACCATATCGTGCTTTCGCTTCAAATACAATGACCGTAAGTGTCGTCAACAAAATACGGAGCACGCATCAAATGCAAAGTCCGTCAGTGTCATCAACAAAATATGGAGACGTATCGTGAGCTAGATACCGTTGTACTATTGTATATGCTTATTTTCTTAGTGGCCGATTGCGTGTGTGGTGTGGTGGGCACATCATTTCTAGTTGTGGTGGGTCAACATGAAGACTCATGGGTCGGTTCCATCCTGCGCCACATATAGGTTGGACCGAGACGTGTTATACGAAGACCCATGTGGAGGACTCGGCGTACAACACGAAGCTACCAGAGTCGCGGAGGACTCTATCCCCACTGGTGATAAGCCGACTATATATGATTTGTAACCCTAGGCCCTTAGTATGTTATACAAGCTTGGGGGCTAGTTCGTCGATAGTATACACACACGCACAATGCCTGGTATTCACGTGTACTTTGTACACACCCCTATCACTAATATACAGTACCAGGAGTAGGCTCTTTCTTCAACTGCAAGGGTCCGATCCGAACTAGGGTAAAACTTTGCCTCGTATTACCATCCAGCCTAACAGCCAGGGATATCCTACCGAATGATATGATGAAATCATATCTGCCAACTACTAAGAGAGAGGTGTGTCGGGGGGGGCAATGTGTGCGAGAGAGGCCTAAAGATAATGTGCGTGCGGGAGACACGTAGGCACATATATGTGCGTATAGAGGGCTAGTAGAGACCGTGCATGTGTATATATGCATGTGAGAGAAATAGTGTTTTCCAACTGAGATTAGTGAAAAGAGTGGTACATAGTAGTCAGAAAGAGAGAGAGAGAAACAGAGAGAGCATGTGCGTGAGACACCCCGACACCCTGAGAGAGATTGTGAGCATGTGTGAAAGAGAAATGCCGATGCATATAAAGTGTGTGCACTTATGCGTTAGATAGAGAGATATATAACGCGTTTGTGAGAACGGGGCGAGGCATAGTGCATCTACGTGTAAAAGGCGGTTCTACGCATTAAATTAAAATATAAATGGCATTATTATTTTTGGATGAGATCATGAATTTTGCAAATTGCGTATGGACGAAAATCGGTCTATCAGACACCCATACTCTATTGAATTCTAGCATGTGCATGTGTTTATTTCATATTATCGATCCATAGAGTGAGAGCGGTTTGAAATACAGGCAATGGATGCTTTTGCAATTCATATATAAACATTAATTAGTGCACTCCATGTTGTTAGTGTGAAGCACTTTATACATTTGTCACTTGCATGGATACATTCCAAATTGCTAGCTACGAAATAGAATACATGTCGAATTCAACATAAAGGGGGTTTCGAAGATTCGAATTCATAGGAAGTGCATTCATCTATTTGAACCCGAGATAATGGCATTTGTAAATCAGATGTAAAAGGGGGCATCAATCTTTGTTGTGAGTTTGAACATGCTATATATATTCATACGCATATCTAACTTTTTTTTGCAACCAAGGAGATTATATCTGGAACCATGCATGAACTGAGGTAAGTTGCATATTTTTTAATATATACTCGTGTACAATGTATATTCAAATGTACCCCCTCCATTCCAAAATAATCGTAGCTTTAGGATTTTCAAGAGTAAAGATTTGTGAAGTTTGACAAATCCTGAAAGTTCAATTCAAGAGAACCGAAAACGTTAATGCTTCTGCTCCCAAATATTGAACGAAGCGCCAAATAGGCCTCTGGTCACCCGAAACCGCGCGAGACTAATGTTTTGGTGGTAGGAAATTACTGTCCTGACTCTGGCCCGTGTAGCCTATCGGCCCGATGTCCAAAGGTCTAAACCGGGGTAGGTTTGTAACTTCACCAAGACGCCAGTCTCAACCGCCTCCGAGAAGCATTCATACGCCGTGGGCGCCTACCCATGCGCTCGGCCGAAATCTATCCCGCCCACATTTGGGACACCTGACATGACTGTCCTACCCCCAACCCGCAATATGTCCGAAATTTTAGATGGGGGCAAAGTTTGTAACTTTCCCCAAATTTCAAACAAGCGCGTCTCAAACCGAAACATTGTTCCCCCTTAGTTCCCCGCCTCCCTCCGTTTCCCCATTCATACTCCGTGGGCGCGAAAACGCCCTCTCCACCAGCCGCGAAACCCCAGCCTCCTCCGTCCTCCACCCCATAGCGGCCAATCCACCGCCGCCCTCCTCCATCACGCCGGAGCCGGTACCCCGACGTCGTCGTCCAACGCAACCGCAACCGCAACGCCCTCAAGGACTTAGCAGCTGAAGCCGAGGCAGAGCTGCCTCCACGACGCCGACGCCGACGTGCGCCGTACCAGAACCACTCCGACCACGCCGTCCTGCGCCTCACTGCTGCGGCTCCACTGTCGCAACCGTCCACCGCACCGGAGCTGTTCCCGCTACGCCGTCGTTCGCCGCCTCGGATCTGCTTCCCCGCCGCCGACAGACGGCCACCGCACCACACTCAACAACTTGGCCATGGGTTCGTCCAAGGCTGCACCGTCCTCCACAACTTCTGGTTTCCGGCGAACAACAAGAAGATCGTCGGAAAAACAGAAGGAGGACACAGCACTGCCAGCAGAAAGAGGTACTCCTCTTCCCTTATTCGTGCAAATCTTACGTCTCCGCTCACACCGTATTCATCCCACGAAAGAAACTAGTTGAGCGCTTCTTACTGCATCTTCTTCGTGATACTAAATGCACAAGGTTTCCTCCCTTTTACTATTTCACCTTTGCTAGAGGTCAGTAGCCCGCCTGGATTTCAATTCAGGGTCAGTCGAACCGCAATTAAAAGAAGCAGCACCCGCTTAGGCGCGCGGAGCACCTAGTCCGCCTGTTCCCCGGGGAAGCGGCGCATCGGTGTCTATCATAGGGGTGTGGGGCGCAGGAGCTGCTTGCGCCCGATCTGGAGGTCGGCGGGGCTTGAATGGATGGCCGGGGGGCGGTGCCAAGCACGGCGGTGCGGTGAGGTCGAGGGGAGGGCGCAGGCAGGGGAGGAATACTGGGCCGGTGGTCGCTGGCGTTTCGAGGAAGATCGTCAACACTGACTGGCTGGAGGTAGATGAAGGCGATCTGCCCGTTCTTTGTACATCGGACGGTGCAGAAAAAATGGACTGACCTATTTGCTTTCAGTCGACTGTTATTTTCATAGAATCCTGTAGTAATTTAGTGTGCCATGCATGTTGTAGAGCTATCATATGTCTCCCGTCATTTATTTCTCACCGACCTGCTATCTGCTACCTTTACACTGTACTAATTGTGCACACACTTCACCCATACTCACACTATTGTTTTTTTATGCATGGGTATTTCAGACTCTGACGCAGTGTTGATGAATGCAGAAAAGAAAAGACAGAAGTCGCTCCAGTGTAATTCGAAGATAAGCACTAAGCGTTTCAGCGCTCTAATGGGTGCAGTGTCAGCAGTTGGAGACAGTAAACGTAGCTCTGCAGTTGATGATCTCAATTGCCACACACAACCATCCCAGGTGCTTGCTTTAACTTCGCGCTGTCAAATGTGGTTGCATGTTGCATATGGTGTCTAGCTTGTATTGCTTCCAATTTGGTTAAATTGCATCTGCTTACTTTACACATTATACCTTTGATAATGACATGCCTTCCTGTTTTTGATACATACTACATATGTCTATTAACCATGTTCGTACATCAAACTAATGCTCTTTTGTATCCCTCGTCAATCACTTATGATGAGACAGTCACCCGAGTGGGTTACTGTGAGACGCCCTACTCGTTTAAAGAGTGCAGTGTCATCCTCCCCACATGATTCTCAAGAAACAGCAAGGCTAAATGAAGATAGTCAACGTAGCTCTCTAGTTGATCACCGCAATTCCCCCACACCACCATCGCAGGTGCTTGCTCTTACTTGGCAGTGTGATATGTGGTTGCATGTTGCATATGGTGTCTACCTTGTAATGCTTCTAATTAGGGTAAATTGCATCTGCTTAGTTAACACATTATACCTGTGAATATGACATGCCTTCCTGTTTTTGGTACATACTACGTCTTTCTATTAACCATGTTCTTACATCAAACTACTTTTCTTGTGTATCCCTCATCAATGCTCCTAATTTGTTAAATTGCATCTCCTTAGCTTACACATTATACATGTGAATATGACACGCCTTCCTGTTTTTGGTACATACTACATCTGCCTATCACACCATGTTCTTACATCAAACTACTGTTCTTGTGTATCCTGCGTCTATCGCTTATGATGAGACAGTCACGCGCGTGGGTTAATATGAGACGCAATACTCTTATAAAGAATGCAATTTCATCCTCTCCACATGATTCTCAAGAAACAGCAAGCCTAAATGAAGATATTGAACGTAGCTCTGTACCTGAAGACCGCACTTCCCCTACACCACCATCACAGGTGCTTGCTCTAACTTCGCAGTGTGATATGTGGTTGCATGTTGCATACGGTGTCTAGCTTGTAATGCTTCTAATTAGGGTAAATTGCATCTGCTTAGTTTACACACTATACCTGTGAATATGACATGCCTTCCTATTTTTGGTACACACTACATCTATGTGTTAACCTTGTTCTTACATGAAACTACCTCTCTTCTGTATCCTGCATCAATCACTTACGATGAGTCACCTTTATTCGTTGCATATTGCATATTATTTCTAGCCTGTTGCCATGTATTGCTTCTAATTTGGTCAAATACATTTGTTAGGGCACCCTTTTAATTTGGCAGAGTGATATTGGTTTCATCTTTCATATGGTTTCTAGCTTGCATCGATTCTAACAAGTTCAAGCACCTTGTGCTTAGTTTACACTTTATACATCATACATGTCAATATGTCACGCCGTCCTGTTTTTCATACATATTCCATCCTCCTATCATGCGGCTGCCTTACATGAAAGTAGTGTTCGTCAGTATCATGCATCAATGAGTTCTGAAGAGCAAATTTTATTCCTTTTTCTTGTGGGTTTGACTTGACAAGGCAAAATCAAGAAAGAGGAAGGAAAAGAGTAAGGAAGGCGATGATGGTGGTCCTCTGCAGCAACGTAAACGGAGCATCTGTACCGATTCTCCTTGTACTGATAGTGCATTACAAGGTCCAAGTCTCCGCTCCCCTACTCCACCATCCAAGGTGCTTGCTCTAACTTGGCAGTGTGATATCTGGTTGCATGTTGCATATGGTGTCTAGCTCGTATTGCTCCTAATTAGTGTAAACTGCATCTGCTTAGCTTACACATGATACATGTGAATATGACACGCTTTCCTGTTTTTGGTACATACTATATCTGTCTATCACACCATGTTCTTACATGAAACTACTCTTCTTGTGTATCCTGCATCAGTCACTTATGATGGGACACCTTTAAGTTGGCAGTGTGATATTGGTTTGCGTCTTGAATATGATTTCTAGCATGTATTGCTTCTAGTTTGATGAACGCCACCTATGACGAGACAGTTTTAACTTGGCAGAGTGATATTGATTGCACCTTCCATATGGTGTCTTGCAGTGTTTCTAATTTGTTGAAGTGCCTTCTGCTTAGTTACCACATCATAGGTGTGAATATGTCAAGCCGTCCATTTTTTCGTACATATTCCATCCTCGTATCATGACTTTGCCTTTCATCAGAGTAGTGTTCGTCAGTATCATGCATGAATGAGTTCTGAAGAGCGAATGATATTCCTTTTTCTTGTCGGTATGACCTCACAATGCAAAATCAATAAAGCTGAAGGAAATTGGCAAGGCATTGGATGATGGTGGTCCTTCCGAGCAACTGAAACGGAGGTTCTCTACAGATTCTACTCCGCCATCCTCCCAACAAGATTCGCAAGACAACGCAAGGCTAGACAGTCAACGTAGCTGTGTAGATGATGAGCACATCTCCCCTACTCCACCATCACAGGTGCTTGCTCTAACTTGGCACTATTATATGTGGTTGCATGTTGCGTATGATGTCTAGCTTGTATTGCTTCTAACTTTGTTGAATTGCATCTGCTTACTTTACACATAATGCCTGTGAATATGACATGTGTTCCTGTTTCTACATCAGACTACTATTCTTGCATATCCCGCATCAGTCACTTATGATAAGGCACCTTTAAGTCGCCACTGTGATATTGGTTGTGTCTTGCATATGATTTCTAGCATGTACTGCTTCTAATTTGTTGAAACGCCATACAGTTTGAACTTGGCAGAGTGATATTGGTTGCATCTTTCATATGGTGTCTAGCTTGCAGTGCTTCTAATTTGTTGAAATGCCTTCTGCTTAGTTACCACATCATAGGTGTGAATATGTCACACCATCCTGTTTTTCATACATATTCCATCCTCGCATCATGTGTTTGCCTTTCATCCGAGTAGTGTTCGTCAGTATCATGCATGAATGAGTTCTGAAGAGCGAATTTTATTCCTTTTTCTTATCGGTTTGACTTCACAATGCAAAATCATTACAGCTGAAGGAAATTAGTCCGGCAGTGGATGATGGTGGTCCTTCGGAGCAACTCAAACAGGGGGTCTCTACAGATTCTACTCCGCCATCCTCCCAACAAGATTCGCAAGACAACACAAGGCTGGACAGTCAACGTAGCTGTGTAGATGATGAGCACATCTCCCCTACTCCACCATCACAGGTGCTTGCTCTAACTTGACACTATTATATGTGGTTGCATGTTGCGTATGATGTCTAGCTTGTATTGCTTCTAACTTGAATTGCATCTGCTTACTTTACACATAATGCCTGTGAATATGACACGTGTTCCTGTTTCTAGAACATACGTGTACATGATGAGCACATCTCCCCTACTCCACCATCACAGGTGCTTGCTCTTACTTGGAACTGTTATACGTGGTTGCGTTTTCCGTATGATGTCTAGTTTGTATTGCTTCTGATTATGTTGAATTGCATCTGCGTAGCTTACAACTTATACCTGCAACGATCACTTACCCATAAGACACATTTAACTTGGGACTGTGATGTAGGTTGCATCTTGCATTGTCTTCTAGCTTGTACTGCTTCTAATTTCTTGAAATGGCACTTACGACGAGACACTTTTTACCTGATAGAGTGATATTGGTTGCATGTTCATATGGTGCCTAGCTTTCATTTCTTCTAATTTTGTTGAAATGCCTTCCGCTTACTGTTTTTTCATACATATTCCATCCTCCTATCGTACGTGTGAATATGAAACGCTGTCTTTTTTTGTATATATTCCATCCTCCTATCCTGCGCTTGCCTTACATCAAAGTAGTGTTCGTCTGTATCATGCATCAACCAGTTATGCAGAGCTAATTTTATTCATCTTCTTGTGGTTTTGACTTCATAAGGCAATATCAGAAAATAGGAAGGAAAAGAGTAAGTTAGGGGATGTTGGTGGTCCTCCGCACCGACGCAAACAGAGACTCTCTAGATTTGCCACTGCTACTGCTAATGAAGTTGAAGTCCCAAGTCTACATGATGAGTTCATCTCCCATACTCCACCATCGCAGGTGCTTGCTCTAAGTTGACAGTGTGATAATTGGTTTCATGTTGCATATGTTGTCTAGCCTGTATTTCTTCTATTTTGATTAAGTTGCACCTGCTGAGTTTATACGTTATACATGTGCATATGACATGGCTTTCTGTGTCTAGAATACACTGCATCTATCTATCATACCATGTTCTTACATCAAAGTACTGCTGTTGTGTATCCCGCATCAGTCACTCATGATTGGACGCTTTTAACATGGCAGTTTGATAGTGGTTGCATCTTGCATTGATTTCTACGTTGTACTGCTTCTAATTTTTCGAATTGCCACTTATGACAAGACACTTTTAACTTGGCAGAGTAATATTGGTTGCATCTTTCATATGGTGTCTAGCTTGCATTACTTCTATTTTCTTGAAAATCCTTCTGCTTAGTTTGCACATCGTAGCTGTGAATATGTCATGCCGTCCTGTTTTTCTTACATATTCCATCCTCATACGGTTGTCTTACATCAAAGTATTGCTTGTCTGTATCATGCATCAATGAGTTCTGAAGAGTGATTTTATTCTTTTGTGTTGTGGGTACAGCTTGACATGGCAAAGTCAAAAAAGAGCAAGGAAAATAATATAGTAGGGAGTGCTGTTACTCGTCGGGTGAAACGGAAAAGGTTCTGCCGTCGAGATTCTGCTGGTACTTATAGTGCAGTAGAAGGTCCAAGTCCACCGGCTAAATCTACAAACACAGTATCACCTGCTCCACCAGCTGCAGCATCCGCTTCAACTGTACCAGCATCTCAACCAGTTACTCGTTCGTTTGCTCCGGAACTGGCCAGTTCCCAAGCTGCCTTCACACCTAACACTACTTCCGAAGCACTGCTGACACAACAGGACTTGGCAAGATCAGATGAACCTCATGAGCATCAACACCAAGACGGTACCTGACCGAGTCAAGTTGCAGTTGCATGCTCCTTTATATGTACTCTCACAGTTTGATGTACACTAACACTTTCCATATTCGTTGTTGAACTAGCACCACGGCGCAAGCGGAAACAGACATCAGGGATAATGCTTGACAGATTAACAAAATCTAAAGGAGGAAGAATGGAGATCCATTTTGAGGCAGGTTTAAAAAGGCCACGTGATGCTACAGAGTCAGCCAAGTTAGTATCAGAGGCAGCCGTTGCCGTTAGGTGTCATGCACGTATCCTCCCAACGTGGATCCAGTACAGGAATGAGAAAGACAATACCCAGTTTAACACCTTCCTTGACCATTTATCCGTAAGTAATGTTATTCATCGCAATTAGTAATATTGTCTTGCTCTGTCCCATACTTTCTAGCTTCCTCCTAATAAGACTCACATTCTTTTTTCAACAGATGAGGTTCAAGTTGGATCCGAAAGATGATGCAACTAAACAAGCATGCACTCATGTTTTTCAGTCTGCTCTGCGACAGTATCGGTACCACCTTAGAAAATCTCACTTTGAAGGCAAGGCTAACAATGAAATCGCCCAAACATCTCCAGTGGAATATATTACAGATGAAGACTGGACAGCCCTCGTTAAACACTGGTCTGATCCAAAGTATCAGGTAGGCTATATGTATTTGATCAGACCACATATTGAACTTGTATTTATGTATGTGCCTTACAAGTGTATCTTCTTCTAGGCTAACTGTTTGAAGAACAAAACCAACCGTTCTAAAGTGAAATTCCAACAGACAACAGGATCTCGTAGCTATATTGCACACTGCGAGGCTCTTGTAAATAGCTGCTACTTCCTTCTTTTTTTGTGCCATATTATCGTATCTATATTGACTTGTTCCAAATACAGAGGAAAGCCCGTGCGGACCAAAAAGAACCTGAACCGAATGCAGTGCAAATCTTCAAGGATTGCCACACCAGCAAGATGAAGGGCATGAGCACACCAGTTCAAGCCGCTGTTGTAAGTCCTTACTCCTCCTGCCTTGAACTGATTGGTACTGTGATGTGTTCATTTAACTACTTGGTTTGCAGCCAATGTCAGTTACTCTGTTCACTTTTATTCACAGTTGTCTTAACGTATCATTTCACCTTACATGGTTTAAAAGAGATGAAGGATATTCTTTTGGTCTTGATCTGTAATCTAGTTGTTATGTTCACGTGCGCACACAATGATAAAATAGCCTGTTTGTTTTATATCTGTTTGCCCATGATATGAATGATGTCATACTATGTTCATCCTACTTTAAACCATGTCTCTTTATCCTTAGATGTCAACGAATGTGAGGAAATAGACAATACAGTAGGCATGCTACATGGACATATGTTCCGAAAGTGATTTTATTATGTAGTTGGCACTACAATACATGCTAATGTATTACAGTAGTTCACCAAAATAAGTTATGTATAAACGTTTAACCTACTTTGTTTGTTTTTGTCTCATTAGTAACTTATCTGGTACACTAATCTACAAGTTCAAACTTTCAGGAAGCTATGGAACAAATGATTGAACAGCCACAACCACCTGAAGGTGACGAGGCTACTACAGGCACAATGTCACCTCTTGCTGCAGTGCGTCAGTATCTCTCCACTAACAGTGCAAAAAGCACCTTCCTGCGTAATTCTGGGTTGGTTGTCAAGGTAACCTCGTCCAAATCGCCTACTGAACAAAATCTTCCTGCTAGACAGAGTGATATATCTGTGCTCCAGACACAAGTCCAATCCCTAATGGACGTTGTTTCGGAAACAAGAATAGTGGTTGAGAAATGTCGTCAAGATATGAATGGTTTTGAAACCAGACTATCAGACATTCGCTTCGTTGTTCAAGAGCAATGGCGGAAAAAAGGTGGAGATCGTGCTGCTCCATCAGATTCTACAGCCTGAAACATTAGCACTCAGGTCAAATGATCTGTGCTTCTATACATCTGATGGTGCTTTTATCTGGAAGGACTGTAAACTTTATGCCAACAGGCCTTTTGTTGTATGGTTGGAATTTATTTTGTTGTGATACAACATTTATGATGCTGCCTCAGGCTGCAGTAATTACGACGCTATTTTTGTATAGTGTAGGTTTATCTTAGTAATGTATTCGGCCGAAAGCTTCGTAGGAGCCCAACATGCCAACATTCGTCGGGCCCATTCCAATTGGGCTAAAAACGATTACGGGCCGAAATTGGCATGTAGCCCACTAAAAATATCTGGGCCTAAATCAGCATAAGCTTTCATATTTTTCTGGTAGGCCTGTGCCCATAGTGGGCCTTTAACAGGCCTAAACATAATTTGGGCCCTCAGTAAAAATAGGCCGTTTACAGGTGTAAATATCTCGAGCCCATAAAAAACATGGGCCTTTAATAGACCGAAAGTGAGATTGGGCCCTGATTGTGCCAAATAACCCACTGGACTTAGCAGGCCGAAATGGTGGCCCATTTACGATGCGGATCTTTGACAGGCCGAAATTCGGACGGGCCGTAAATGCGCCGACCTAATACACGGGCCTTTAACAGGCCGGAACTTCGGTCGGGCTAGATTATCGTCATTTTTATATGGGCCGTTAATGGGCCCGATATGACGTTGGGCCACATATGGCCCATGGTTTACGTCCGGCGTTAACAGGCCGAAAATGACAACAGGCCGAAAGTGGCCCAAAGCTATAGTGGGCCTCTAACAGGCCGAATGTCAGACATGGCCGAATATGACCCAAATCCTTCACGGTCGTTTATGGGCCGAAAGTTTTGATGGCCTGTAAATGGGCCCAAATGAAGCCGGACCTTTAACAGGCCGGAAATACACCGGGCCGTAATTCGGCCCAATTACTTAGCGGACTGTTAACGGGCCAGAAGTGACCATGGGCCGCGTTGATGACAAGTTTAGGACAGGCCGTTGACGGGCCGATTTGACAGAGAATGTTGGGCCTTTAGCTGGGCCGGCCCATTATGGTCTGCAGAATCTTGTGGGCCTTTAGCTGGGCCGGCCCATTGTGGTCCGCAAAATCTTGTGGGCCTTTAGCTGGGCCGGCCCATTATGGTCTGCAAAATCGTGTGGGCCTTTAGCTGGGCCGGCCCATTATGGTCCGCTAAATTTTGTGGGCCTTTAGCTGGGCCGGCCCATTATGGTCCGCTAAATCTTATGGGCCTTCGGTTGGGCCGGCCCATTTAAACTTTGTGGGCCACTTTTGGGCCGGTCCACGTGTCAACATATCATAGGCCCATCTCGACCGTTGGATGAGTGACACCTGTGCCAACGCGGAGCTGACGCGTGGATCCGTCAGCCAATGAGAATTTTACACGTGGAAAATCGGCATTGGTCGTGGCTGTTAACGGGTTATCGGATCCAAAATCCGACCCGATAGCTTAACGGCGTCCCGTTACGGTGGATGCCACGTGTCGGTCACCCTTGACGAAAGAACTTCTGTGACGCGTGATTTATCGTCATGGAAGTGGACACTTCCGTGATGATAATTTTGGCAATGTCATGGAACACTTCTACGACAGCACAGGTATGACTATCTTGATTCTGTCATAAATTTATCATGGATGTACATGCATGACAGAAAACGTGACCTACTGTGACAAACACGTATCATCACGGAAGTGTAATTTTTTTGTAGTGATAGTGTGAGAAGCAAATGGGAAGCCCTTAGCAAGCAAGCGCTGAAGCTCCAACCTATATACTAGTACTAGAGGTAGAGCAGTGGTAGAGTAGTTTATATTTTCTCTGCATACAATACCTATTAGTTGTGCTTCAAAACTGAACAACACGCCATTAAAAAAATACAACAGAGAAATAATGCGGCACCTCGGGCCAACGTGGCCAGATCGCATTTTGCACGAGAAATGACACACCATGTTTCATTAACATGTGGTCCCGTTCCAACATGTTAGTGAGATGACGGCGAGTCCTTTTGTATAATTTCCGAACGACGTCTATGTAGGACGGGGCGCCTCTTTCTATACTATGGCGACCGTCCGCTCCCAAGTAGCCTCTTCCTATATCGTGGCAACCGTCTGCTCCCCACTAGCCTCTTCCTGTACTATGGCAATCGTCCACCGCCTCTTCACCTTTCCCTCTTGATTTGGAACTGTTGTCGCACACTCCTCCTCCCTCCATTTGCCTTGACTTCCTTCTTCCATTGTCCATCTTCTCGATGGAAGGAACAGGCAGGAAACGACCCCGTATTCTTGCCCCGATCTAAAAGATGACGTGGTGCTGGAACTCATTGATCGGTGTGACGTCATCACCATGACTAGCATGGCAAATTCGTTCAAGACCATTCTCGACTCAACAAATAACACCCAAGGGTTCAGGAGCAGTTTGCTATTCCCTATCTTCTTCGCCATGGCCCTGCTCACTGGCGTGGGGACGACGGAAGCCTCGCCTTGTCCAAGTTGATTCCGCTTGATAATGATACGTGTGATGTTAAGATGCCATCGCTTAAGAGTAAGGCCTGGGCAGGTGCAAATGGAGGTTGGGTTGTTTATATTGGGTACAACTGCGAGTGGGAACTTGTGAATGTGTACATTCGTCACCGGGTTCCACTTCCAAAAATCTCAGACTTCCCTGAGGTTGAGCACACCAATGATATACGTACATTCAAATACGATCATGGTGACTGTCGTATACAGAAGATAGCAATTTGTCGAGTTCCCAGTCACTCTTAGGATTACAGGAATGCTCGTGTTGTCGCTATCTTTGACAAGCTTGTTGCCGTCCTTAGTCCTTTGACTCGATGGATATTGCTCAAAAAATCAGTTTCTGTACACGGATGTGTACTGTGATGCAATTCAATACGAGGGTCTTGTGTTTGCTGCCACCACTTCTGGCACTGTTTTCGCATGGGATCCTTATTGTATCTGTACGTTTGTCTTCCACTGTAATTATAATTGTGAGGGAACACTCACCATGCATGTGAGTTAGTATCCCCATACTAATTTACCTTCTCTGTTTCCAAGGTCCTGTCAACATTCCCCCACCGATACTTGGAAAATCTTCTAACCAACGGGGAGATGACGATGGTGGTGATCACGAGCATCAAGACGAGCGGGACCTACATACTCAGTGGCGCCTAGCAACTTATACCGATGGATCACCTTTCTTGTTTGTATATAGGGCACTACTGATGTTACTAAGGAAGGAGGTGTTGTCTCCCATGGTCGCACTCTCCAGACCTATTCCAACATCCGTTGCAGGGTATTCGGGATGGTTACTATTGTGCTAGCGCCAACACCTTCTGAATGGTTCAGTATTGATAGTCTTGGAGAAAACTCGCTCTTCCTTGGACTAAACTATGAATTGATGGTGAGTGTCACGGCAGGCGAGCGAGCGAGCTGCGGGGCGAGCGGACACGGCCCGGCGCGCGCCTAGAGAGCGGCGACCGCGGTGACGGTAGGGGACGCGGGAGGCGAGCTGCACGGGTGGGGCGAGCGTGACCCGCAGCGGCAGGGCGGCAGCCGCGTGTGGTGGGCGGCGGTGCTCGAGGTGCAAAGGGGGGGATTGGTCCTCAGATGCGCTGTAGAGGAACGAGGGGTCGGCGAGGCTGGGTGAAGCGAGCCGGGGAGAGGACGAGGAGGACGGCGGTGAACGACACGGCCCCGGTGGCGTTCATCGGGGTCGGCGCACAGGGGGGCATCGCGGCGAGGGGGGCTCTGGGGAGGAGGGCGAGGCGTCCGGCGAGGAGGGGGGACTCTAGTCGGCGGCGATGATTGTCCAGGGAGGAAGCGAGGAGTTGGTCCGGCAGGGTCTGGCGACGATGCGGGCGCAGTGCGTCGGGGGCGGCGGTTGCCCCCTACCAGATCCACGCAGGGGGAGGGAGAGAGAGGTGGGGATCGAGGGGAGCGGGGGCTAGTGGGGCTGCGGCTAGGGTTAGGTCGGGGTGGGGTGGTTATAGTGGGGCGGCTAGGCCGACCTGTGGCTTAGTGGGCCAAAGGCCCAGGTGGGAGGGCCGGCCCCTTTTAGTTTTTTTGTTTTCTCTTGTTTTCTTTTATTTATCTCTATTTATTGTTTTCTATTTAGTTTCTTTTTATTTTTAGTTTTATAAAATACAACACTAACCCCTAAATCAAAATTAGTAATTTATGCCACTGCCACAAATAGTTTTGAGGTTTAAATAAAATAGTTTAGTATTTTTATAATTTAAAAAGCAATTAAATTATTATTTAGGCCACTGTTATGATAAGTTCAGGGCATTTAAACACTTTGCAAAAATGTTGGTTCACCACCATAATTAGCTATGGAATATTTGCAACACTTTGATCATTTTAGTTTTCACATTCGAAAATTTATTTGTTTGGCTTTATTTTAAATTTCCATTTTGAATTGGTTTTAATCAATGGGGGATTTAGCAACAGTGAAAACGATGACCTGACACCATTAGCAGGGGATTATTGTAGCTTAATTATCCGGGCGTTACAGAAAGCAAACTAGCTTCTGGAACCAGCTTAGGTGTGTGATGCTTGCTTGAACTACGTCGGTATTTCCCCAAAGAGGAAGGGATGATGCAGCACAGCAACGGTATGTATTTCCCTCAGTGATGAGACCAAGGTTATCAAACCAGTAGGAGAACCAAGCAACACCACGTAAACAACACCTGCACACAAATAACAAATACTCGCAACCCGACGTGTTAAAGGGTTGTCAATCCCTTTCGGGTAACAGTGCTAGAAATTGCCAAAAGGACGTGGGGATGTTGAAATAGATTGATAGATCGAATGCCAAATAAAATGAAGTGCAGCAAGGTATTTTTGCATTTTTGGTTTAATAGATCTGAAAATAAAAGCAAAGGAAAATAGATCGCAAAGGCAAATATATTAAAGAAGAGACCCGGGGGGCCGTAGATTTCACTAGTGGCTTCTCTCAAGAAAAATAGCAAAAGGTGGGTGGACAAATTACTGTTGGGCAATTGATAGAACTTCAAATAATCATGACGATATCCAGGCAATGATCATTATATAGGCATCACGTCCAAGATTAGTAGACCGGCTCCTGCCTTCATCTACTACTATTACTCCACACATCGACCGCTATCCAGCATGCATCTAGTGTATTAAGTTCATGGAGAAACGGAGTAATGCAATAAGAACAATGACATGATGTAGGCATGATCTATTTATGTAGAAATAGACCCCATCGTTTTATCCTTAGTAGCAACGATACATATGTGTCGGTTCCCTTTCTGTCACTGGGATCAAGCACCGTAAGATCGAACCCACTACAAAGTACCTCTTCCCATTGCAAGATAAATAGATCAAGTTGGCCAAACAAAACCCAAGTATCGGAGAAGGAATACGAGGCTATAAGCATTCATTCATATAAGAGATCAAAGAAGACTCAAATAATTTTCATGGATAAAAAGATAGATCTGATCATAAACTGAAAGTTCATCGGATCCCAACAAACACACCGCAAAAAGAGTTACATCATATGGATCTCCAAGTGACCATTGTTTTGAGAATCAAACGAGAGAGAGGAAGCCATCTAGCTACTAACTACGGACCCGTAGGTCTACAAAGAACTACACACGCATCATCGGAGAGGCACCAATGGACGCGATGAACCCCTCCGTGATGGTGTCTAGATTGGATCTGGTGGTTCTAGAACTTGCGGTGGCTCGAATTGATTGTTGTCCACTCCCCTAGGTTTTTTGGAATATTGGGGTATTTATAGAGCAAAGAGTCGGTGCGGGAGGCCACCGAGGTGGGCACAACCCACCAGGGCATGCCTGGGCCTCCAGGCGCGCCCTGGTGTCTTGTGCTCACCTCGGGCTCCCTCCTCAGTACTTCTTTGGCCCACTGGATGTCTTCTGGTCCAAAAAAATCCACAAAAAGTTTCCCTGCATTCGGACTCCGTTTGGTATTGATTTCCTGCGATGTAAAAAACACGCAAAAAACAGCAACTCGCACTGGCCACTATGTCAATAGGTTAGTACCAAAAAATGATATAAAATGACTATAAAATGATTGTAAAACATCCAAGAATGATAATATAACAGCATGTTATAGATACATTGGAGACGTATCAGCATCCCCAAGCTTAATTCCTGCTCGTCCTCGAGTAGGTAAATGATAAAAACAAAATTTTTGATGTGGAATGTTGCCTATCATGTTCATCACATATTCTTTTCTTTATAGCATGGACATTTGGAATTTTATATGGTTCAAAGTAATAGTCTAGTTTTGACATGATAACTTAAATACTCAAGCATATCAACAAGCAACCATGTCTTTCAAACTATGAATGCTAAAATAAGTTATCCCTAGCCCATTATGCTCAACCATTGATCCATTCATGAAACGCACTCGCATATTAGCTACACCCAATGCTCAAGTACGATCATAGTGCCTCTTAGTTGGTGCTTTATAAGAGAAGATGGAGACTCAAAATAAAAATAAAAATTGCATAAAGTAAAAGAAAAGCCTTTCGCAGAGGGAAGTAGGGATTTGTAGAGGTGCCAGAGCTCCGCACACTTTCCATGCTAGATATATCATAGGCGGTTCCCAAATAGAAAAATAAAGTTTATTCCTTTTTCCACCATACTTTCACTTCCCATGGCTAGCCGAATCCACGGTTGCCTTCCATACCAACACTTTCCAAGGAATTTATTATTTGACAACATAAAGTAAATTCATTTTTTTCATTTCAGGACTAGGCGTCCCTAATACCTTTGCCTTAGTGTCGTGCAATGACAAGTGAATAAACACTCATCGTGACAATAACACATCTAGCATGGAAAATATCGGCTACCCCTCACTGCCTCGCGACCGGTACGAGTGTCGGTGTCAAAACCGTCGGATCTCGGGTAGGGGGTCCTTAACTGTGCGTCTAAGGTCGATGGTAACAAGAGACAGGGGACACAATGTTTACCCAGGTTCGGGCCCTCTCTATGGAGGTAATACCCTACTTCCTGCTTGATTGATCTTGATGAACATGAGTATTACAAGATTTGATCTACCACGAGATCGTAATGGCTAAACCCTAGAAGTCTAGCATGTATGACTATGGTAATGGGTATATGCCTCCGGACTAAGTCCTCCGGTTTATATAGACACCGGGTGGATCTAGGGTTACACAAGGTCGGTTACAAGGAAGGGAATCTACGTATTTGGTCGCCAAGCTTGCCTTCCACACAAAGGAGAGTCCCATCCGGACACGGGTGCAGTCTTCGGTCTTCGTATCTTCACAACCCATCAGTCCGGCCCATGGCTAACAGGCCGGACGCCCGAGGACCCCTTAGTCCAGGACTCTCTCAGTAGCCCCCGAACCAGGCTTCAATGACAAGGTATTCGGCGCGCAGATTGTCTTTGGCATTGCAAGGCGGGTTCCTCCTCCAATGACCTCCAAGTAATGTATTTGGTTTTTAATTCAATGTGGCACCCCTTGGCTTCTGTGCATCGATGACTTCAACCTCCATGTCTCGAAAGAATGCCGAAGGTCAGGTTATTTTTTACAAATAACACCCCGGCCATGCAAGAAAGAGCATCTATTTAAAGAGATTGGATCTCAGATCCATTCGGCACCACGTGGAGAAAATCCTCAGAGATTGCTAGAAAGACCATTCCAACATGGCTAGCATTCCCAGCTCCTCCTCCCATTCCGACTCGGAGAAAGGCAAGTGGGAGAGGTGCTCTGTGTCCCACAGTCAATTGGCGAAGTTGCAAACGCAGGGATTTCTCCCCCCCGCAGATCTGGTCCCTTTTCAAGTAGGGTTGGCCTCCTTTAATGGTGAGACCCAGGCGGAGGACTTCCCCAATCCATCCGGGGGGAGCGAGTGTGCTTCGTCCCTTATCTGCTAAGAGGCGTCGGATTTCCAATTCATCCGTTCCTCCGAGGGCTTCTGGAATATTATGGCCTCCAACTGCACAACTTTACTCCCGCCTCTATCCTACACATTGCGGGTTATGTTGCTTTATGTGAACTATTTCTGGGTATTGAGGCCCATTTCGAACTATGCAGAAAGTTGTTCTGTCTTGTCGCACGCAACCACGAGGGGTCAATATTTGAAGTGGGCAGAGCCAAAATATGGCGCATCGCCGATACCGGATACCTGTCCGGCACACCAAGGAAGGCATCTGAAGAATGGCCTTCCGAATGGTTCTACATTGAGGACGTCGCACTTCCCGGCCCAATTCGGAAAGGTCTTCCCAATTTTGCAAGCGTTCCATTAAAGAAACACCACAGTTGGCGTCCCCAGAGTCTTGAAGAGGATGACAGTGCGGAAGTTGGTCAGCTCATGAGTAAGATAAGGACGCTCGCCCAGTCCGGATTAACAATGGTTGAGGTAATGGTGACCTCAATAGTGCGAGGGGTTCAGCCACTTCAATACAGAGGGCTTCCCATGTGGCACTATAATGGGGAGGACGACGCTTCCCGCTACGGTCGAAAAGGTCCGGACACCCCCGTCGCTCTGGCCAAGATACTGGCCGGGCTGTTTAAAGGGGAGGAGGAGGAATTCCTTCGCATCAAGCGTAGAGATGGATACTCTATGTATGACCCTCCCAGCTGGGTAAGTCCTGACTCCTCTGCTTTTACTCATTCCGCTTTCCAAGTCAACTTTAATGAATTCTTAATCCGTCTATTTATAACAGCACTGGCAAAAGATCATCGAGGGGCTTCACAGCCCCGCCCCACAGCAAGAGAACCACAACCGGGAGCTTGATCCTGGGTTTGAAGAGGGCCCGGATATATTCGTGGTACTTGCGGAAGGGGTATTTTACCAGGCGGGCTATGATGGCACGGAAGTGGCCATTATCGCCGATTATCCTGGTCTTCTTCTTGCCTCCCACGTAAGTCATTAGGATAAATCCCCCCTAAAGAGTTTCCTTGCACTGCCTCACCCACCGCACTGTCTCATGCTCCAAAGGGGAGGCGTTCGGTTCGTCACGCTACCCCGGGGGCGACTCCATAGAGAGCGGCTCCTGCGCCGAACAAGGCCTCTAAAAGGAAGACCGGTGAAGACATGGTCAGGCCTTCGTCCAAGAGGTATGGTTGAAAGTATGCTTTAGTAGTCATATCCATCTGTGACTGTTATGTTTGTCCTGTACCAGGAAAAAGGTTCGCCGAACTGTGTCCAGGAATTCGGCCAGTCGTACTCCCAATAGCCGGGGTGCAGACCCTGCCGGAGAGACGGGGGCCGATGCGGGAATGACACCGGACTATCCTTCGGCCGAGGGCTCGGAAGATATGTCTGTCACCAACTCGGAAGTGGAGAGCGCCATGAATCATCGGCGCCAGAGGGCCGTTTTACGGGACCTTTGCTTCTCAAAAGATGCATTTGATGCCTTCAGCTCGGCTGACGCATACATCCAAGCTGCTCGTGATGGGCTGGGCAGAGCCACATAGCAGCATTTAACGGATGTGCATGTAAGGTTTCTTTTTCCGAATAGGATAACCACATGCTAGTAGCCCCTGAGACTGAAAGCAGTTGGCACAAGTGATTCAAGGATCGTTGTATGACCAGGTTCTTATGGAGAAGAACAACCTGCTAGCTCAAGAGCTGGAGCAGTGTCGGACACAGCTAAATGCTACTACCGCCGAACTGAAAAAGTCCAAGAAGGCAACCTGTGGTAATGTTCCCCTTCATCGAGGAATAACAATTATCTACTAGCTGTGCTAATATTGTTGCTTATCTCATAATAGGATCATCCGATCAACTGGAAGAGAAGTTGAAAACCGCTCAAGCGGGAGAGAAAGAGGCAAAAAGACTAAATGCCGCAGGCGAGCGTGTTCTGACCTGAGTCAGAGAGGAGAAAAACAAACTCCAGGATTCAAACACCAAACTGGGCGAAGAACTGAAAGATGTGCGAGCCCAGCTAGCCGACTCCGTGAAGGAGAATAAAAAGCTGTGAGGCGGCATATTCAGTACTTGGCCGAATTTACCTTGTAACAGTTTGGAGGTAAAAGTAGCTGATATAGCTATGATTGCAGGTATGTTGACGGGCCGTCCCGAGGAGGAGGTGTCCAGATCATCAAGTGATCTTCTGCAAAGGCTGTCGCAATTGCACGAGCAAGCTCGGAAGGCAATGCGGAGTGTAGCCAAGGCCTTATGGCCATCCGCCTCCCCTCCAGGAAGTATGGAGAAGCTTGTAGAGTTGTTCAAGGGAGTGCGGCAGCATATCCGACTATGGAAGATATCGGCCTGCCGAGAGGGTGCGCGAGAGGCCTGGGCCATGGTGAAAACGCGGTATACATGGCTCGGGTCGGACTGCGAGGGTCAAATGGGGAAGAAATTCCTGTTAGTTTAGTATATGACCAAGTAGAGGTGGCCGCTAGATATTCCCAGCATGATTGTAAGTTAGACCGCCTTTTGGACGGTATAGAGGAGGAAGTTTTTAAGTCCTAAGTGACTATGTACTTTCCTTCTAGCTGGATTGAAAAACGATTGTCATGGCCGACCTTTTCGCTTCGACCTCTCGGCCCGAAGGTGTGGAGTGTTTTTCGAATACCTGAACGGCAAAATAAACCGGGGTATGCAGGAAAACCAGGCGTAGGGGTCATAGTTGCTTGAACAGACAAGTTGTATCTGGCTAGTTATGTTATATTACATTAAAATTGTAAGAAACATCTTCTAGAGAGAATAGTTCCGTTAAGGGTTCCTTTCCCTGGGTGTGCATGCATCGATGTGCATGTCCGGACCGTGATGAAAAAAATCACAATGTGTATAGCTTCTGGGGGTTCACGATGGAACGAATGCAAAAACACCTTTAGTTTACCTACCGAATATTCCCTTAAGAACGCTAGCTTTTGGCTTCACCCAGTCTGAGGTACACATCCGGATGACCCGGCAGTAACAATCGCAGAGGTGCTCCCTTTATGCCCTAGCCGAACTAACGGGAACGTAGGGCATAAGAACAGGAGCCAGGCAACCCAGCTTGGCCAAAACATAAGTAATATCGATGCATATAATGGCGAAGAAAAGGTACATACGGGAGAAAATGCATATGTGATGAGCTTGATGCTCGGAAAATAATAATAGCAAGCTTCTGTCCAAGAAGCCCCGAGGTATAATAGACGTACATACTTGAATATGTATGCGTCGGGGGTGCACGTTCTAACCGCACGAAAGCTTTTAAGGCTAAAGAGAAAAAACGAAAAAGAGAAAAAAAACGATGGAAACAATAGGGGGAAGGAGACGAACAAAGAGTTCAGGCTAGGCATAGAATCTTCGGAGTCTGGCCGCGTTCCAGGGGTTCGGCTCTAGTCGATTGTCTGACGCATCACGCAAGCGGTACGCCCCTCCGGTGAGAACTTCGTCGATGATGAAGGGACCCTCCCACTTGGGCTTGAGTTTGTCCTTTTTCTTCTCCGGGAGGCGTAGAACGAGTTCGCAGACGTTATAACTTTTGGCCCGCACTTCTCTGCTTTGATACCTACAAGCCTGCTGTTGATAAAATGCGGAACGGGCTTTTGCGACGTCGCGCTCGTCCTCCAGGGCATCTAAGCTGTCCTGCCGATCGAGCTCGGCCTCTCTCTCTTCGTACATGCGCACTCGAGGTGTGTCATGAATAATGTCGCAAGGTAGCACTGCCTCTACGCCGTACACCATGAAGAAAGGTGTGTATCCGGTAGTGCGATTGGGCGTGGTCCGCAGCCCCCAGAGTACGGAGTCGAGCTCCTCAACCCAGTGCTTGTCTGATTCTTTCAAAGAGCGCACTAGTCTAGGCTTAATGCCGCTCATAATAAGACCATTGGCTCTTTCGACTTGACCGTTTGTCTATGGATGATAGACAGAGGCGTAATCGAGCTTGATCCCCAGATTAGCGCACCAGGTTTTCACTTTGTCGGCCGTGAAGTTGGAGCCGTTATCAGTGATGATGTTGTGTGGAACACCATAACGGAGTACGACGCAGGATATAAAGTCTATTACTGGTCCGGCTTCGGCCGTTGAAGCCCCGGGGAGGAAGAAGACCGGTAAGACCCCTCGCACCCACTCCGGCAAGCGCACCTCTTCGGAGTGTAGTGCTCCCGTTGAGGACGTGCCAGAGAGCTCCGCCGGCAAGAGCAAGAAATCCAAAGCTGCTCCACCAGAGACCAAGAAGGTGTCCGTCAAGGAGGATGCCATGGGAGGGGCTTTCACCATAAGCTCCACCCTCGACAGCAAATAGGAAGGCGTGCTCGTCACTTTCCTGCGGGCGAATGTCGATGTGTTTGCATGGCAAGCATCCAACATCCCCGGTGTTCCTAGGGAGGTGATTGAGCACCATCTTGCTGTCTGCCCTCATGCGCGGCCCGTCATGCAGAAGGTCAGGAAGCAGGTTCTAGAATGGCAAGAGTTCATCACAAAGGAGATCAGGAAGTTGGAAGCGGCAGGTTTGGTGAGGGGGTACTCCATCCGACCTGGTTTGCCAATCCGGTGGTGGTGCGCAAGGAAAATGGGAAGTGGAGACTGTGTATTGATTACACAGATATCAATAAGGCCTGTCCAAAGGACCCTTTCCCATTACCGCGCATCAACCAGATTGTTGACTCCACGGTCGGGTGTGACTTGTTATCGTTCCTTGACGCTTACTCGGGATACCACCAGATCTTCATGACGAAAGAAGATGAAGAGAAGACAGCATTCATCACCCCATGTGGTATGTATTGTTTCTTACGAATGCCTTTCGGGTTGAAGAGTGCTGGCTCAACGTTTGCAAGAGCAGTCCAAATTGGTTTTGAGCCCCAGCTACATAGAAATATGGAAGCTTATATGGATGACATAGTGGTCAAAACCAAGGACAGGGCAACACTCATACAAGACTTAGAAGAGACGTTTGCAAATCTGCGCAAGATCAACCTCATGTTGAACCTTGAGAAGTGTGTCTTCGGTGTTTCGTCCAACAAACTTCTCAGGTTCTTTGTGTCTCAGCGTGGGATCGAGGCGAACCCAGACAAGATCAAGGCTATCGAGCAGATTGAGGCGCCCAAGCGGATTAAGGATGTGCGTCGGCTCACTGGCTGCGTTGCCGCCATGAGCAGATTCATCTCCAAGTCTGCTGAGCGTGCCCTTCCCTTTTTCAAAATCTTGAAAAAGGCGGGACCAATGGAATGGACCCAGAGGTCGAAGCAGCGCTGCAGGATTTGAAGAAATACCTCTCCTCTACGCCGATACTAGTTGCGCCTAAACCACAAGAGCCATTGTTGTAGTATCTAGCGGCAACGAATCAAGTGGTCAGCGCCGCGCTAGTGGCACAGAGGGAGGTCGATGAAGAGGCAGTGGCAATGGCAGGACTGGCGGATGGTGAGCCAGGGCTCCCCCGGCAGGGCCTGGTGCCGGCAAGGCAAGGCCCCCGGCAGAGTCTGGCGCCATCGAGATGGGGCCTGTGCAACTAAATGAAGTGGTGCAGAAGAAGAAGAAGAACCCAGTTTACTTTGTCAGCTCCCTCTTGCAGGGGGCTAGGTCAAGGTACTCTGGCGTGCAGAAATTGCTCTTCGGCCTCCTTATGGCCTCGAGGAAGCTGCGTCATTACTTCCAAGCCCACGAAATTACCGTCGTCACCCGCCTCCCATTGCAACGGATACTGCATAACCCAGACGCGACCGGGAGAATCGTGGAGTGGGCCTTGGAACTGTCGAGCTTTGGTTTGAAGTTTGAAAGTACTTCGACAATCCAGAGCAGAGTCTTGGCAGAGTTCATTGCGGAATGGACCTCAACGCCCGACGAAGAGATCCAGGAGACCACTCTCCCCAGCAAGGAAGCAAGTCGCAACTGGATTATGTACTTTGACGTGGCTTTCTCGCTACAAGGCGCCGGTGCTGGTGTACTGCTCGTTGCGCCCATCGGAGAGCACCTCAAGTATGTAATCCAGATGCACTTTCCCAGGGAGATGTCCACGAACAACACTGCTGAATACGAGGGGCTGCTTGCCGGTCTCAGGATTGCGGCAGACCTCGGGATCAAGAAGCTCATCGTCAGGGGTGATTCACAGCTTGTCGTCAGGCAAGTCAACAAAGACTATCAAAGACCGTTGATGGAGGCATACGTAGATGAGGTGAGGAAGCTGGAGGAGCGCTTTGACGGTATACAAGCGGAGCATGTTCCTCGAGTGGAGAACGACATCGCCGACTACCTGTCAAAGTGCGCTGCCTTCAAACTACCTGTGGAACCAGGTACTTTTGTGCTTTGGTTAACTCAACCATCCGTTGAACCATCAACAGAGCAGAATAAGCGAAGGAAATCAGGCACTGGCAAGTACTTTCCCGACGAGCCCCCGGGAGCCGCCGGCATGGATGTTGCCGTGGACACTGAGCCCACCGAGGGGCTACCGACTCCGGCAGGGCGTCAAGCCCTGGCCGTAGAGACGGCCGCTCCCATGGCAGAGGAAATGCCTTTAGTCCTTGCCGTCGAGCCCCAGCCTCCGGCATGGGCATAGCATACCGTCCGATTCCTCCAAACAGGGGAACTCCCTGAGGAGCAGGAAGAAGCGGAGAAAGTAGCCCATCGGTCTGCCATGGATCAGTTCATCGACGACGTCCTGTACAGAAAAAGACCGAACGGTGTGAAATTGAAGTGCACTCCCCGGGAGGAAGGACTGGAGCTGTTGGCAGAGATACACAGAGGCATATGTGGTTCCCACACAGGGTCGAGGGCCCTTGTCGGCAAAGCATTCCGGCAAGGTTTCTTCTGGCCCACTGCCCTCCAGGATGCGACGGCACTAGTAACCAAGTGTGAAGCGTGTCAGTTCCATTCGAAGAAGCTTCATCAACCAGCTCAAGCCCTTCAAACAATTCCTCTCTCCTGGCCATTTTCGGTCTCGGGGCTCGACATACTGGGTCCTTTCCCCCGCGCTATCGGGGGCTTTGTGTACTTGTACGTTGCAATCGACAAGTTCACAAACTGGCTGGAAGTGGAAGCAGTGAGGAAGGTGACAACGCAGTCAGCCGTCAAGTTCTTCAAGGGGCTAGTCTGCCTTTTTGGTGTGCCAAACAGAGTCATCACCGACAATGGCACGCAGCTCACAAGCCACACCTTCATGCAATACATCCAAGATCTCGGCAGCAAGGTCTGTTTCGCTTCCGTGGCACACCCACAAAGCAACAGCCAGGCGGAGAGGGCAAATGCTGAAGTACTGTGAGGCCTGAGGACAAAGACTTTTGATAGGCGGCACAAGAGCGGAAGGCGCTGGATTGATGAGTTACCGGCGGTTCGTTGGTCAAACAGAATGACGCCAAATTGAGGCACCGGCCAGACACCCTTTGCCCTGGTATACGGGGCAGAAGCAGTTCTCCCCACGGAACTCACATACGGGTCACCTCGAGTGCTCGCTTATGACGAGCTTGAGCAACAGCAATTGCGCCAAGATGACGCAACACTCCTTGAGGAAGATCGTCTTCGGGCGGCTGTGAGAGCAGCGCGCTACCAGCAAGCCTTGCGCCGCTACCATAGCCGCAAGGTTCATGCCCGAAGCTTTGAGGAAGGCGACCTTGTTCTTTGGCGTGTTCAATCCGCCAAGAATTCCAACAAGTTGACGCCGAAGTGGGAAGGCCCTTATCGGGTAATCCGAGTCACCAGGCCCGACGCAGTCCGCCTGGAGACCGAAGATGCTATTCCAGTGAGCAACTCCTGGAACATTGAACATCTTCGCAAGTTTTAACCATAAGGCGCAGTTGCCGCCCCCCTGGCAAACCACCTTTTGTACAAGCCTTGCCGGCGAGGCATGTAACCCTCTGTACAAAGCCAGGCGCAGACCCTGAGCATAAATAAATGAAGCGCTGGCGCCCTAAGTTTTAGCATGCATGCTAGGTTAAGTCTCTCCCTCGGTTGGGGTTGATAGTGCTTAGCGGCGAATAACCCCTAGCATAGAGGTCGAGTGTGCGTCTCTCTGTTCCTTTCCGTCCTCTTTGGTTCGTAGGGTACATGGACGTTTCGGCTGAGCTGTTTGGAAGGAAGAGAACAAGCCGGCATTCCGGCCCCAGCAAGCCAAGGTTGCCGGGGGCTGCAGACACAAGAATCCAACCACGGCAAGCCAAGGCTGCCGGGGGCTGCAGATCCAGATAAGTCTTTCATCCCCTATTGTGCATTTCCGTATGGAGTTGGGACGTATGAAACCTCGTTTTATTCCTAGGCCACCGTGCTCCCCCTTCTTTCTGTACCCAAGAACTATTCCCTGGGTCGGAACTGGGTCGTAGTCGCGGTGACAAGGAAATAAATGAAGGGCCTAACTCTACTTCGCACTGCCTCCACCAAGAGCGTGAGAATGGTCGAACGAAGTAAGGGGACGGCAAGGCCTGTTGCCGGGTGGCAATGTTTATCTTAAAATAACAAGGATTCACTCCTTGGCATGGGCCTCGCTCATGCACAAAGAACCCGGCAAGCACCCTTTTTCATTAAAAACATCCCGTACAAGTACAGTTCATACGGAATGAAAAACATGGGCAAGGGGATTACACGTTTTAAATTTAACAAATGCCCGCGGGCTTACAAACTAAAAAGAGATAAGATGCCCGTAATCCCTTTCTTGTCCCTCTCCTCAGAAGATGGAGCGAGACAGCAGGAGGGCAAAAAGAGCGTCTAGGCGAGGTACGAGCAGCAGAAGACACCAGGAGAACATCCCGGTGCCGGGAGAGGAGCCGAAAGATGAGGCAGCGGGCCGACAATATGCGACGAAGGCGTCGGTGCCCGCGTACTCTGACTTGACGGCCCGCCTTTTTCGTCTTCTCGGGCCCTCCTACGCCAGCCGCCCAAGAAGGCGGCAGGGAACGCGCCGATGGAGAGCTTGACGACGAAGGCCCTCGGCAGGGCACGTGGCCGAGGGAGGGGCGACGCGGTCAGTCGAGGTCGGCATCCCCCCGCTTGACGCCCTCGTCGTCGCTGTCGCTGTCCTCCTCGTAACTCCCGCTTGAGGAGGAGTCTTCATCATTGGAGTATCTCTTCTCGCAGCACTTTAGGCGAGTTCCAAGGTCCCCAAAGACCTTGACGGAGAGCAGGCCGTTCTCCATTAATTTGAAGTAGAGAACGAGCCCCGCTGTCAGGCTGTGGACACGAGCAAAAGTCTTCCATCCGCGACGAAGGTACATGACGTTAGGAGCGGGAAAGTCGACGTCAACCCGCGTGTCGCCGTTCCCGTAGCCCCTCATATGCAACCTGAGGGTCTGTGGCGGGTCGAGCTCCATCTCCCGAGCGAATGGAGTAGGCAGACGAAGACGACGACGCGGTGGCCGGCGCAGCCTGATGAAGAACTCACAAGGCTGGTGCCCGACGTGGCCCTCCATTGGGGGAGGCATCGCTGGCGGAGGCAAGTCCGGTGCACCGCCCCATCCCCCTCTCCCCCGAGCGCCACAGTGACCTTGGCCTCGCCCCTCCCCCTTCCTCTCATGGCCGGCTCCGCCGCCGCGAGATCTTGCGGAGGAGGGACGCGCTGTCGAGCAGAGACCCTCGCCACCACCGTCGAAGGGCCGGCGCCCCCTCTCGCCATGACAGATGAAAGAAAGGAGCCGAGGTGGAAGGAGATGGATGATGAAGATTGTGGGGTGCCATCCTGCTCCCCCTTCTTATAAAGGGGCGTGGTCAGGGCTCGGCCGCCCCACTCAACCAATCCAGCCATCAGGGGCGCAGGGAATCTGGACCGACCGACTACTCCAATCAGCGACGGCCCTTATTATTTAAGACCCATGCCCCCCCCCCCCCCCCCGCGTCCGTCATCTGTCACCTTGAGGGCATGGGGAACACGTGGCGAGCAAGCAGAAATCAAGGGGACGGGTGAGGCGACCGTTCTCCACCCCGTGATCGTGGGGCGCGGGCACCTCGAAGACCGCGACCCGAGTCCATTCAGTAAATGAGCCGTGCCTCTGCGTTTTCCTCTTTTCATGGGGAAGGCGCGAGCCGCCTCTTTACCATGATGTGACGCATGCATGCGGGAGCCGCCCCACGCATGACTCCCACGTCGCGCATGACCCTCCACGTCGCGCGTTCAATGGGGGTTGTGGGGAAGTGCAGTGGACGGGAAAGTTACTGCAGTAAAAATCCGCCCTGCCTGCCCGTGCACCATTCTGGGCCTAGCCCAACAACGCGTTGCGCTTATCTGTGGCCTAGGCCCGGGGGCTCCTGTCGGTGTACAAAAGTAGGGGCTCTCCTTTTTTACCCCTCTACTTGTGCACAGGCAGTCAGAGCCGCGCCTGCGGCCACACTAAGTAGGGCAGAGGAGCGAAGGCAGAGGCACGAGGCAATCCAAGTAACGCCAAGACCAGAGACACAAAGAGCAAGAGGGTGATGGCTCCCGCGGCCCCGGCAAGAGCCTTGCCGAGGCAACTTTCCCGATGCCAACGGAGCGCGCCACCCTTGAGCCCAGGGGTTCCAATGTCATCAACCATATTGGAACCAAGGCTCGGGAGGCACCTCCGTGGTGGCACGCAGATCTTTGTGAAGATCATGAACACTTAAGATCAGATGAGGATCAGAAGACGACGATCCTCGGCGGGATCCTAGCCGAGGAAATCCGCGAGACCCTCGGCAAGACTCTTGCCGGGGACGACCGCGATGCCACGGCAAGACCCTTGCCTGGGCCCCGGCAAGGCCCTTGCCGAAGACACCTACGGGGCCGCAGCCAGGCCCGCGTCTGCCAAGACTCCACCGCCGTTCCCATGCAGCTGCCAGCCCGACCAGCTGGGCAGGCACCTGCGTGGCGACATGCAGCTTCAAGGCCAGCTCAGCAAACACCTACGTGGTGGCATGCAAATCTTTGTGAAGACCCTACCACCAAGACATCTCAGCAGCCAGCCAGCCTACATGGCGTTGCATGCCTCGTTGGCCTGGACGCGTGTCGGAGCAAGACGGAGCGGCGACGGACGAGACGGGCCTCGTTCCCATCCCCAATAAAACAACAGGACACCTAAGGAGCGCATTTAATGTGCCTTGTCCCGTAATGACAAGCCATAAGCTTGTGTACTGTACACCTTTCCACCTCATGTGCGCCACTGTGGCAACCCCTTTTGTCTATAAAAGGAGGCCCGAGGCGACCAGGAGAGGGATTCGGATCTTTTGGGCAACACACGCATCGTAGCTAGCTCAAGAGCTCAAGAACACTCAAATACATACACCAAAGCAGGACTAGGGTATTACGCATCTTCGCGGCCCGAACCTGGGTAAACGATCTTTATGCTGGCTCCTAGACCTGCTCTTTGCACAACCCGCGCCCGCCAACCGTAGAAGGGATCCCAGTGATCCCATAGGTGCCGTTTCCACTGACAAACTGTTGAACTAATAAGAGAACATTTTACTTTGTCTTCTCCTATTGAATAAAATGTTTGCAGATTCCAGCTTAGTCCACGGCACTCTTGCACTATTATTATTTTCACATCATTCGGTCGTGCAAGTGAAAGGCAATAATGATGATATTCGATGAACTGGCCGTGGCAAAGAGAAACTGGTATGAACTCGACTTGTTATGTTTGTGTAAATATGTTTAACCTAGTATCCATGATTCAGCCCGTTATGATTAAACATGCTTGCAATGACAATTAGAGATTATAGTTTCTCATGCCATGCATAAGTAGCTAGGAGTGGATAATGATTTATCTTGGATATAAACATAGCGTTAAAATGATTGTGATGTAGTATGATGATATGGTATACTCCTCTGAATGTTCGAGTGGCTTGACTTGGCACATGTTCAGGCATGTAGTTGAATCAAAACCAACATAGCCTCTATGATATTTATGTTCATGGTGTTCATATCCTACTCATGCTAGTGTCCAATGTTACTTATGCATAATGCATGGTTATGATCGTTGTCGCTCTCTAGCTGGCCGCTTCTCAATCTAATTGCTAGCCTTTGCCTGTACTAAGTGGGAACTCTGCTTGTACATCAAAAACCTTGAACCCAAAGTTATTCCAGGTGAGTCCACCATACCTACCTATATACGGTATTACCCTGCCGTCCTAAGTAAATTTGCATGTGCCATCTCTAAAAACTTCTAAAAAATTTCCTTTTTGTGTGCCTGGATCATTCATGGAACGACAGGAGGTGGTCGATATCTTCCATGCTAAGTGGTTTATTCACAGTTCGAGTGTTTATTCACTTGCCATCGCACGAGAAAATGGGCGGTAATAGGGATGCCCAGTCTCAAAATGCAAACATGAAAAAGAGTTCATCTCTTAAATAATCAAACAAAAACTCCCAATGGAGTCAAAACCTTCACTTTTATCGCTTGGGAACCGCCACTAGCGTGCTTAGCATGGAAGATGTTGATAACTGATGGCCGTGAAGTGAATAAGAAGGGTGCATGTGTCAAAATATCATTTATCTTTGTTTTAAAACTTGAGCTCTGACACCTCTGCAAATCACTGCTTCCCTCTACGAAGGAACTTTCTATTTACTTTTATGTTGTGCCATCACCTTCTAAAGCAAGTGCTAGAAACTGAGAGAGCACAGTCATGATTTATGCATTGTGTATAGCTAATGTTGGGTACATCATGACTGGATCTTTTCTACCATGAATTACAATGTTTAGTCGCTGCTTGAAATTTGGAGGTGCTCTACATTTATGTTTTGCAGTCTCAGAAAGGGCTAGCGAGATACCACTATTGTCATATTATAATGGTTTTTTTGACAAACGTGTTGCCATTTGAGATACCTTATTATTGCTCGCTAGCTTATTATGTCATTGATATGAGTTAATATAATCTTTAAGTGTTATTGTCGACATGGTTAGTTATGATGCTGGCTGAAAACCTCGGTGTTGTTTAAGCCTATTTATGCAAAAAAGAGCAAAAGAGTTTGTAAAAGTTTTTCTTTCTCACTTTCAGTTTATCAACTAAATTGCTTGAGGACAAGCAAAGGTTTAAGCCTGGGGGAGTTGATACGTCTCCAACGTATCTACTTTTCCTCATGCTTTTCCTCTTGTTTTGGACTCTAATTTGCATGATTTGAATGAAACTAACCTCGGACTGATGTTGTTTTCAGCAGAACTACCATGATGTTGTTTTTGTGCAGAAATAAAAGTTCGCGGAATAAAACGAAACTTTACAAGGATTTTTCATGGAATAAAAGAGAATTTCTGGAACTAAGACCTACCGGAGAGGGGCCCCTGGGTGGGCACAACCCACCAGGGTGCGGCCCCCTCTCCTGGCGCGCCCAGGTGGGTTGTCCCCACCTGGTGGCCCCGCAGACCCTGATTCCACGCTATATAATCCCATATTTCCAAAAAAAATCAGGGAGAAAGAATTATCACGTTCCACGAGACGGAGCCGCTGTCACCTCCTGTTCTTCATCGGGAGGCCAGATCTGGAGTCCGTTTGGGGCTCCGGAGAGGGGGATCTTCGTTCTTCGTCATGACCAACCCATCCCCATCGCCAATTCCATGATGCTCCCCACCGGGGGTGAGTAATTCCTTTGTAGGCTCGCTGGTCGGTGGGGAGTTGGATGAGATTCATCATGTAATCGAGTTAGTTTTGTTAGGGCTTGATCCCTAGTATCCATTATGTTCTTAGATTGATGTTGCTATGACTTTGCTATGCTTAATGCTTGTCACTTTGGGCCCGGGTGCCATGAACTCGGATCGGAACCATTTATGAATTCATCATTATATCCATGTTTTAGATCCGATCTTGCAAGTTATAGTCACCTACTACGTGTTACGATCCGGCAACCCCGGAGTACAACAACCAGGCCCACCCCCGATGATGACCATAGTTTGAGGAGTTCATGTATTCACTATGTGTTAATGCTTTGTTCCGGTTCTCTATTAAAACGAGGCCTTAATATCCCTTAGTTTCCAATATGGACCCCGCTTCCACGGGAGGGTAGGATAAAATATGTCATGCAAGTTCTTTTAATAAAGCACGTATGACTATTTATGGAATACATGCCTACATTATATCGATGAACTGGAGCTAGTGCCGCATCACCCTAGGTTATAACTATCACATGATGAATATCATCCAACAAGTCACCGGTCCAATGCCTACAAATTTATCTTATATTGTTTATGCTAAGTTATTACTGCTATCATCACTGTTACGCTTGCTACAAAATTACTGCTATCGTTGTTACTGTTACCATTGCTGCTGTCACTACTATCAAAACTATCAAACTACTTTGCTACTGATCACTTTGCTGCAGATAATTAATCTCCAGGTGTGGTTGAATTGACAACTCAGCTGCTAATACCTTCAAATATTCTTTGGCTCCCCTTGTGTCGAATCTATAAATTTGGGTTGAAAACTCTACCCTCAAAAACTGTTGCGATCCCCTATACTTGTGGGTTATTATGGACTCACACAACTCATTAATCCTCTCACTTTGAAGGTGGGGTATAATATGTTGTGGTTCACTCATATCTCTAATCTCATACAAAATGATCTCAACCTCGCATTTGGTGGACTCGCACACCTCACCTATCTTGTCACTCTCATTGTGTGGAATTTTAGGAAACGAACACTCTTCCTCACATCTGGTGGAGTTACTCAACTCACCTCTCTTATCATTCTCAATATGTGGATTTGTGGGAAATGGACACTCTTCCTCGCATTTGGTGGAGTCACTCAACTCACCCCTCTTAGCTCTCTCAATATGTGGATTTTTGGAAAAGGTACCCTCTTTCTCACATTTGGTGGAGTCACTCAACTCACTTTTCTTGTTACTCTCAAGTTGGGGGATTTTGGGCTGGGCGCAATTTTGCTCACATGGGTGTGGTAAAAGTCTGTCCTCCATAGGCCAAAAATGACCCATGGAAACAGGAGTGGATCCATCAAACTTGTCATGATGGTAGGCAAACTCCTTATGGGCAACAGCATACCCAGGGGAGTTATGCTTAGTGAAGTCTCCATGGCCTCGTAGAACTCCCATGACCGGGGCACCATTGGCAGGGGCATCAACAACCCATCCAGGACCACCATGGGGGTCATGGTTGTTGTTGGGGATATAACTCCAAGGTGTGACCCGCCCAGGAGGGGCCGGGTTACACCATTGACGGCTTAACATGAGGAAGGCCCAAGTAGGCCTAAGAGGACAAAGTGCAGAGATGGCGCTCATAGGAGTGGTCCTAGCGAGAGCCCAAGACCCAGACATGTGAACCGCCATATGGTGGCTTGTCTGTTAAGGCAAGGTAATTTAGAAACCAGTCCGGTCATATTGTGTGATCTGGCTCGGACTCTTGTAAGTCGTCGGGCTTTGACCTGTGTATATAAAGGAGAGACCCCGTGGCGGGTTAACTCAAGAAAACAATCAATCAAGAGCTAGGTCAAGCATATTCGCTCACTTGTAATCAAAACTCAAGCAATACAACTAGAAGCGGAACGTAGGATTTTACCTTGTTGTGAGGGGCCAAACCTGGGTAAATCCTTTGTGTCCTTTGTCCCGTTTGACCCCATCGAGCTAACCTACGTCGCGATGGCTCCACACCTAAGTCCTTTCACAAGGGCATCTATCGTGACAAAACCACGACAGTTGGCGCCCGTCGTGGGGCCAGAGCATGGTGGTTTCGAGTTCTTGAAGGGCAGCTTCTCGGGGATCAAAGGATACATTGTGGGCCGGATGACCAAGAGTCGTCGTGGCAAGATCTACATCGATGATGCTGGCTGGGGCCCCGAGGCCGACTCAATTGAGTACGGGTATCGGGTCCCCTTTGGTGGAATTCACGTCTTCATCGGCAAAATGAGAGCCTGAGCCGGTTTCCTACACCAACGTCATTGAGACGGCTCAGCGCACGTGACCCGCCAGGGTTCAACCTAGCTGGAAGCGCATTTTCGTTGGCTTTGTTCATGTGATGGATCTTGGGGAAGGATCTATGTCTGGTGGAGAGACGGCCATCTATTCAGGTGATGAGTCCTCAACCGGCGAAACAGAGTCAATCTATCAACTTCAAGACGGTGGGCTTGGGGCTATTCCGATGGAAACAGTATTCCGGAGCCCTATGAGCCGCCAAGCAGGGCTGCAATTTTTATGGCTGGCACACAACCGGTGCTGCAATATTCAACTGTTGCGGCCATGACTTCCGGCTCAACTACTGCTGCAACAGCTGGAGCGAACGGCTCTGCGCATCTACCGGCTCAAGTCCTAGCCGAACTCCTAGATGCTTTGGCGACTCTGTTAGCTGCAGAGGTGACTCCAGCGAATCAGGAATAGCATAAGGCGGATGTTGCAAAGCTACGGGATGAGGTGACCAAGGCCTGAGAGGATATTGAGGCAGAAAATGTCAGGATGGACATTGAGCGAACCGGCTTGGAGGCTGAGACGCAACGGATACGAGCAGAGGCCTTTCATGTAAGTCTGGACCAGAATGTGTCAAACGCTATCCTATGGAGGAGGCACCACAGCTGTTTACCTCCACAGTTTGAGGGGAGGAATCTTTTTAATACACCCGGAGCAGGACCAAGTAACCCGCCCGGTGTGACCTGGGCCGCTGAGGCACCTCTGACCGGGGCGGCGATTCAGCCTCATGTAACAGACCCACCTCGTACGGAGTTGACCCCGCCGCAGCGAGTACCAACACCTCCGGGTCATTACTCCAACCCACTGGATAATATGATTGCCGCGGCTTCCCGGCTGGCGGCTCTTCCAGTAGAAGGCGAGTCTCCTGCAGCGATAGAGACCCGGAACGCCATGAAACTTCTTCAGACTGCGGTGGCTCAGTAGGCGTCTTACTCATACAGCCACGAACAAATTCATTCAACTCCATACCATAGTCGAAGTAACAACCAGCGCACTGAGTCGCCGGCGGTTTCCAGCAGTGAGCGGCATCGTAACCCGCCTCGCAACAATGACCCGCCCTATGGGCATAACTCGCCCCGTGATGATAACAATTTTTAGGCCCTGATGGCACAGGCTAGAGCACGTCGAGAGGCGGAACTGGCGGCTTAATTGGCAGCTCATCAGCAGCTTCAGTTAAACCCTTCGATGTCTATGGAGGCTGGGATGACTTCCAGGACTGTTGGTGTACCGTGTCTAGTGTCGGCTCTACGTAATGAGTGTCTGCCTAAGGATTTCAAGGGCCCTCGTAAGGTGCCTAATTACACCGCAGAACTTCCACCTGAGGCTTGGATTGAGAGCTACGAACTGGCCATGGAGATGTTGGATGTCAGCGATGCAGTATGTGATACGTCTCCAACGTATCTATAATTTTTTATTGTTCCATGCTCTTATATTATCAATCTTGGATGTTTTATAATCATTTTATAGTCATTTTTTGGTACTATCCTATTGACATAGTGCCAAGTGCCAGTTGCTGTTTTCTGCACGTTTTTTACATCACAGGAAATCAATACCAAACGGAGTCAAAATGCAACGAAACTTCACGGAGATTTTTTATGGACCAGAAGACACCCAATGGCCCAAGGCAACGCCTGGGGGGTACTCCGAGGGGAGCACAACCCAACAGGGCGCGCCAGGAGGCCCAGGCGCGCCCTGGTGGGTTGTGCCCACCTTGGGTGGCCCCCGGACCGCCTCTTTGCACTATAAATACCCCAATATTCCAGAAACCCTAGGGGAGTCGACGAAAATCAATTCTAGCCGCCGCAGAGTCCAGAACCACCAGATCCAATCTAGACACCATCACGGAGGGGTTCACCACTTCCATTGGTGCATCTCCGATGATGCGTGAGTAGTTCTTTGTAGACCTATAGGTCCGTAGTTAGTAGCTAGATGGATTCATGTCTCTCGTTTGATTCTCAATACAATGGTCTCTTGGATATCCATATGATGTACCTCTTTTTGCGGTGTGTTTGTTGGGATCAGATGAACTTTGAGTTTATGATCAAATCTATCTTCTTATATCCATGAAAGTTATTTGTGTTTCTTTGATCTCTTATATGCATGATTGCTTATAGCCTCGTATTTCTTCTCCGATATTTGGGTTTTGTTTAGCCAACTTGATCTATTTATCTTGCAATGGGAAGAGGTGTTTTGTAGTGGGTTCGATCTTACGGTGCTTGATCCCAGTGACAGAAGGGGAACCGACATGTATGCATTGTTGCTACTAAGGATAAAACGACGGGGTTTATCTCTACATAGATAGATGTTGTCTACATCATGTCATCGTTCTTATTGCATTACTCTGTTTCCCCATGAACTTAATACACTAGACGCATGCTAGATAGCGATCGATGTGTGGAGTAATGGTAGTAGATGCAGGCAGGAGTCGGTCTACTAATCTTGGACGTGATGCCTATATAATGATCATTGCCTGGATATCGTCATGATTATTTGAAGTTCTATCAATTGCCCAAGAGTAATTTGTTCAATCACCGTTTGTTATTTTTCTCGAGAGAAACCACTAGTGAAACCTACGCCCCCCGGGTCTCTTTCTCATATATTTGCCTTTGCGATCTATTTTATTGCCTTTTATTTTCAGATCTATTAAACCAAAAATACCAAAATACCTTGCTACAAGTTATTTTATTTGGCGTTCGATCTATCAATATTTACAACTTTCTCATGTCCGCGAGCCAATTTCTGGCTCCGTTACCCGAAAGGGATTGACAACCCCTTTAACACGTCGGGTTGCGAGTATTTGTTATTTGTGTGCAAGTGTTGTTTACGTTGTGTTGCTTGGTTCTCCTACTGGTTCGATAACCTTGGTTTCATCACTGAGGGAAATACCTACCGCTGGTGTGCTGCATCACCCTTCCTCTTTGGGGAACATACCAACGTAGTCCTAGCAGTCATCAAAAGGAATTTTCTGGCGTAGTTGCCGGGGAGGATCTTCAACATCTACCAGGTTCCTAATCACAAATCTCATCTCCTTGCAATTTACATTACTTTCCATTTGCCTCTCGTTTTCCTCTCCCCCACTTCACAAAAATTTGCCGTTTTTATTCTCCCTCTTTTTCGTTCGCCGTTTTCTCATCAGATCTCATGTTTGCTTGTGTTGCCATGTGTCTTCTATTTGCTTGCATCTTCGCTTGCTAAAAATCAATTGATGTGGATCCACATCCACTTGCTAATCTTTTCAAGAGATCCAATTATGACGAACCCATTGCTAGTGAATTGAGTTCACTAGATTATCTTTATGAAGTTTTGCTTGAGATTCATGAATCTGAAAATTGTGATAAAGTGTTAAAAGAAGGAATTTGTAAAGTGATTCAAGATATCTCCTTAGATGAAAAGCATGATTGGAATGATGTTATTATAAATTCTATTGATGTCAATTGTGCTAATAATATGCAAAACCCCAAGCTTGGGGATGCTAATTTTGCTATGTCCACTACTTGTTGCAATGATCATGATTGGGGTGATGATTCTTATGATTTTGAAAATTTATTCAAACCTCATGATGAATATGCTTGCTATAATATTAAAAGTGGGTTTGTAAGAGTGTCAACATTAGCTCAAAATAATCCCACTTATTTGGAGAGTGTTCAATCTTATGAAATTTTTAATAAAAGTGGGCTTGGAGAGGTCATGACTTTATTTAATTATAATCCCACTATTTTGGAAGAGTGTCAACTTTGCATGCATGTGGATCATGAAGAGAATATTTTATGTGATAGTTATATTGTTGAATTTGATTCTGATCCTACATGTAATTATTATGAGAGAGGAAAATATGGTTGTAGAAATTTTCATGTTACTAAATTACCTGTCGTTATGTTGAGATCGTCAATGTTTCATTCCTCTTCTTTGCATATGTTAGATGTTTCTTGTCTTGATAATTTGTTTGATTATAAAGTTCCTATGCATAGGAAGTATGTTAAACTTAAATGTGTTTTTCATGTGTTTCATGATTCTCTCTTTGTGTTTCAAATCTTATCTTTCGTGTGCCTATCTAGGGGCGTAAAACAATAGCGCTTGTTGGGAGGCAACCCAATGAATAAAATTTATTTTTGCCTTTTTGCTTTTTGTTCTTGAGTGTTTGCACAATTATGATACTGTTATGATTGTGTATTTTGTGTTTTAATTAGTGTTTGTGCCAAGTAAAGCCTTTAGGATCTTCTTAGGTGATAGTTGTTTGATCTTGCTGAAAAAACAGAAACCTATGCACTCACGAAAATAATTTTCATAAATCACATAAATGTGATTTTGCCCTGATTCTTTTTGAAGAAGATTAATATACAAATTGCTCAGGTCTTCCTAATTTTTGAGAATTTTTGGAGTTTCAGAAGTATTCAAAATATCCAGATTCCTACAGACTATTCTGTTTTTGACAGATTCTGTTTTCTTTGCGTTGTGTGCTTGTTTTGATGGCTCTATGGTTTTCCTTGATGAGTTTTTCCCATAGAAAAGTTGGAATATAGTAGATATAATGCAATAATAAAATATGAATTGGTTTGATATATTATTTATAGTAGTGATTTGCTTTCTTATAATAACGGATCTCACGAAGGTTTTGTTGAGTTTTGTGTGATTGAAGTTTTCAAGCTTTGGGTTATCTTACGATGGATGAAGGAATAAGGAGTAAGAAAAGCCTAAGCTTGGGGATGCCCCGGCATCCCAATCTATTATCCAAAAGAGAGCAAGAAACTAAGCTTGGGGATGCCCCGAGTGGCATCCCCTCTTTCTTCTAACGACCATCGGTATTTTACTTGAAGCTATATTTTTACTCGTCACATACTATGTGTTTTGCTTGGAGAGTCTTGAATAATAAGAGTCTTTGCTTGTTTTATTTTGTGTTTTAAGTCTTGATTCCTTGCTGGACACACCTATTTGAGAGAGCCAAAATTATGCCATGACTTGCTAGAATAGCTCTCTATGCTTCACTTAAATTTTTATGAGCTATGGATTTGCTCTAGTGCTTCACTTATATCTTTTTGAGCATGGTGTGCTTTAGAATTTTTGAAGAAATGCTCTCTTGCTTCACTTAGATTTATTTGAGAGTTAATAAAATTTTCAAGAAATTCTCTCTTGCTTCACTTAAATTAATTTGAGAGAAAGTAATTTTATGCTCAGGATCTTCACTTATATTTGTTTGAGCTTATCAAAAGCAACATATGAAAATTAGTCCCAAAGTGATAGATATCCAAGAAGGATATAATAAAAACTTTCATGAAGATCATTGGACAAAATAAACTTGATTCTTTGTAATGGTTTTGAGATATGATGATGTGATATGTGAGTCATGTTGATGAGTAATTGTGCTTTAGTAAGAATATTGGTGTTAAGGTTTGTGATTCCCAATGCAAGCACGAAAGTCAATAATTAAAGAATGAAATTATATCCTACTTGTGGTGCATTATTCGGTGTTAATTATGCTTAATGATCGCTTATGAGATTATTCGTTTCTTGGTTGGTCGCTTCTCAATCTTTTGCTGGCCTTCATTTTGCACTAAGTATGACCACTACTTGTGCATCCAAAAACCTTTAAACCAGTTTTGCCACATGAGTCCACTATACCTACCTATATGCGGTATTCTTTTGCCGTTCTAAGCAAATTTGTATGTGCCATCTCTAATTTTCAAAATAAACTTCTCTTTTGTGTGTTCGTACCGCTCGCGGGGCGGTGAGGGGTGGCTAATATTTTCCATGCTAGATGTGTTATTCTCACGATGAGTATTTATTTACTTGTCATTGCACAAGAGTAAGGCAAAGGTATTAGGGATGCCCAGTCCCGAAATGAAAAATGAATTTACTTTATGTTGTCAAATAATCAATTCCTTGGAAAGTGTTGGTATGGAAGGCAACCGTGGATTCGGCTAGCCATGGAAAGTGAAAGTATGGTGGAAAAAGGAATAAAGTATATTTTCTGTTTGGGAACCGCCTATGATATATTTAGCATGGAAAGCGTTGGGAACTCTAAGTCGTTTTCGTTGGTGGGAAAGGCACACCTCCCAAAATGTTTTTATCTCTAAGTTTTTCACTTTGAGCTCCGACACCTCTACAAATCCCTACTTCCCTCTGCGAAGTGCCTTTCTTTTACTTTATGCAATTTTTATTTTGAATTTGAGTCTCCATATTATCTTATAAAAGCACCAACTAAGAGGCACTATGATCGTACTTGAGCATTGGGTGTAGCTAATATGCGAGTGTGTTTCATGAATGTATCAATGGTTGAGCATAATGGGCTAGGGATAGCTTATTTCAACGTTGATATTTTGAAAGACATGGTTGCTTGTTGGTAAGCTTGAGTATTTAAGTTATCATGTCAAAACTAGACTATTGCTTTGAGCAATATAGAAGTCCAATTGTCCATGCTATAAAGAAAAGAATATAATATGACATGTTAGGCAGCATTCCACATCAAAAATTCTATTTTTATCACTTACCTACTCGAGAACGAGCAGCAGTTAAGCTTGGGGATGCTGATAGGTCTCCAACGTATCTATAATTTTTTATTGTTCCATGCTGTTATATTATCAATCTTGGATGTTTTATAATCATTTTATAGTCATTTTATATCATTTTTTGGTACTAACCTATTGACATAGTGCCAAGTGCTAGTTGTTGTTTTCTGCATGTTTTTTACATCGCAGGAAATCAATACCAAACGGTGTCCAAATTCAATGAAACTTCACGGAGATTTTATATGGACCAGAAGACACCCAATGGGCCAAGGCAGCGCCTGGTGCTCTGAGGGGAGCACAACCCACCAGGGCAGGCCAGGAGGGCCAGGCGGGCCCTGGTGGGTTGTGCCCACCTCGGGTGCCCCCCGGACTGCCTCTTTGCTCTATAAATACCCCAATATTCCAGAAACCCTAGGGGAGTCGACGAAAATCAATTCCAGCTACCGCAGAGTCCAGAACCACTAGATCCAATCTAGACACCATCACGGAGGGGTTCACCACTTCCATTGGTGCCTCTCCGATGATGCGTGAGTAGTTCTTTGTAGACCTACGGGTCTGTAGTTAGTAGCTAGATGGCTTCCTCTCTCTCGTTTGATTCTCAATACAATGGTATGTTGGAGATCCATATGATGTAACTCTTTTTGCGGTGTGTTTGTTGGGCTCGGATGAACTTTGAGTTTATGGTCAGATCTATCTTTTTATATCCATGAAAGTTATTTGAGTTTCTTTGATCTCTTATATGCATGATTTCTTATAGCCTCGTATTTCTTCTCCAATATTTGGGTTTTGTTTGGCCAAGTTGATCTATTTATCTTGCAATGGGAAGAGGTGCTTTGTAGTGGGTTCGATCTTATGATGCTTGATCCCAGTGACAGAAGGGGAACTGACACGTATGCATTGTTACTACTAAGCATAAAACGACGGGGGTCTATCTCTACATAGATAGATCTTGTCTACATCATTTTATCGTTCTTATTGCATTACTCCGTTTCCCCATGAACTTAACACACTAGATGCATGCTGGATAGCGGTCGATGTGTGGAGTAATAGTAGTAGATGCAGGCAGGAGTCGGTCTACTAATCTTGGACGTGATGCCTATATAATGATCATTGCATGGATATTTTCATGATTATTTGAAGTTCTATCAATTGACCAATAGTAATTTGTGCACCCACCGTTTGCTATTTTTCTCAAGAGAAGCCACTAGTGAAACCTACGGCCCCCGGGTCTCTTTCTCATATATTTGCCTTTGCGATCTATTTTATTTGCCTTTTATTTTCAGATCTATTAAACCAAAAATACAAAAATACCTTGCTGCAAGTTATTTTATTTGGCGTTCGATCTATCAATAGTTAAAACTTTCTCACGTCCGCGAGCCAATTTCTGGCGCCGTTACCTGAAAGGGATTGACAACCCCTTTAACACGTCAGGTTGCGAGTATTTGTTATTTGTGTGCATGTGCTATTTACGTTGTGTTGCTGGGTTCTCCTACTGGTTCGATAACCTTGGTTTCATCAGTGAGGGAAATACCTACCGCTGATATGTTGCATCATCCCTTCCTCTTTGGGTAAAATACCGATGTAGTCCTAGCAGTCATCAGTATGCGCTAAGTACATCACCATGATGTTGGATGGGCCGGCTCGAACCTAGTTGAAAGGGTTGCCTGCCAATTCCATCAATTCATGGGCTGAGTTGAAAGCGCGTTTTATTCAGAATTTTAAAGATACATGCAAGCAGCCCTTGGCGATTATTGATCTGGACGCCTGCGTTCAGTGAGAGAACGAGTCGGCCCACCATTGGGTTCGGCGGCTTTCAGCTATTATCCATTCATCAGACAGCATCAATGCCAGCTCAGCTGTGCTGATTCTAGAGACGAATTGCCACTTTTTACCTCTCAAGCAGAAGTTAGGACGGCTTAAACGTCATTGTAATTGTAGGAGATATGCCCTAGAGGCAATAATAAATGATATTATTTATCTCCGAGTTCATATTATGTTTATGTTCCATGCTATAACTGCTATGGTTCCCGAGCCCGTATCCATAAAGGCTCTGGGGAGAACCCATATGCACGTGTGGAATAATAAACGATAAATTGTATTCCTAGTCGTGCCTCTAAGACTAGCTCATGTGTTTCATGATGATTATGTTTTCCCAATCATGGGCATGTCTATGCCAAGCAACTTTGAGGGCACAATGTCAGGAAGGACATTTGTGTTGAACCGACCCGAATTGATGTTATGCTATGAGATACATTCGTCACAAGTTAATGGTTTATAACACAGAGATAGTTAATGTTTGCATAATTCCTTAGACCATGAGAGTATCGAGTTTCTTCATGCTTGCTTCATGAACTTTGGGGTTTGTTAAACGTCATCCGTAAACGGATGGCTATTACGGCGGCTTACGGGTTCATGGGAAAGTGTTAAGTAACTTGATAGCTCGAGAGATATACTCGGGCCCTCTCGGTGTTACGGTATCCATCATCGTCTGGCCAGACACTTTGTGATTTGATCACGGGGATGCCGGAACACGATAACGAGAGAAGAGAACAATACCGGTAACGAGGTAACTAGCATAGTGGAGAAGTTGTTGATCCACGGGAATGCCAACATGTCTCACCTCGGGTATTTGTAACATATCACGAAGCAACAGGAATAGCTCACTGCAACTGGAGGTTCACTCGAATATTCATTCATGTGGGTATAGGGGTCAATATGGGTGTCCACGGCTCCGATATTGATCATTGATCGGAAGGGGTTCCGGGTCATGTCTATACTTCACCGAACCTATAGGGTCACACGCTTAAGGGTCATCTATCTGCTGAATACTAGACAAGGAGTCTGAGAGAAAATCACCGAAAAAGTTTCGGACAGCGGAAAAGTTCCACAGAGAGAGGTCACCGGATGAGTTTCGGTGAAACCGAAAAAGTTGTTTCGGGGTATGCCATTAAGTCAAAATGGTTTCAGCACATGCCTGATAATTCTTGGAGGGTGCCAGAATCATTCTGGAAACTTTTTGGAATTTTCTGAAATAAAAACCGAAAATGTTTCGGAGCTGCCGGTACCGCTTTGGCTGTTTTTCACAGATGAAATTCACTAATCTGAAATTGTTTCAGAACGAATCCAAAATCATTTTAGTGGGTACTGGAATTATTCTAAGACCCACAGAAATATTTTCGGATTTAGTGGACGCGAAAAATTGTCTTCATGAATAGTGAAAACGCATTCTTGTTTGCTTTTCGAAGATGAAAATCACTAAACCGAAATTGTTTCGGAACACGTTGAAAATTATTTTAGTGGGTACTGGAAATGTTCTGAGCCCACATAAATATTTTCAGTTCGAACGGACGTTGAAAAATGTCGTCATGAATAGTGAAAGTGCTTTTTGCTTGGCTTCTTGGAGAAGCCACCTTGAGGGCCTTTTTGGTATTTCCCCCCTTGGCTTCTTGGAGAAGCCACCCTTGGGCTTGGCCTATAAATAGGGGTGGAGGGGGCTGCCTAAAGGATCATCCCTTCTCACATACAAGTGCCATGCATGATCTGGCTTCTCTCTCCCTCCCAGCGAAATATTTTCGTAGAGCCGAAAGGCTGTCTGGGTTCCGGTGGGAACTAGTTCTGGACGGCGAAGCCCTGCCGGATAGATGACACCGTATGTGTGCAACTCTATAGAGAGATCGTAGTTTCGGTCTTAGTTCATGAGTGCCTCCCGAAGGGCTTTCCGTGTGACCGTCCGAGTTTCGAAGGTCCTCCCGAAGGGCTGTCCGAGTGACCGTTCGAGTTTCGAAGGTCCTCCCGAAGGGCTGTCCGCGACACCGTCCGGGGGACTGTTCGACCGCCTCCCGGAGGACTGTCTGAGGAGCAGATGAGGGTATACATCCTCGCGGTTGGGAGGTTGAAGTCCTAGCTACGGGGATCTGCACCGCCGATCGTCATCGACTCTACTTCCCGCTGCGCTACGAGTCGGTAACGAAAAAGATCAAACCTTGTATGCAGTCTCCATAGTGGTCCTGGGCTGGTGCGTAGGTCAGAAATTTTTTTGTTTTCTGCTGCGTTACCCTTCAGTAATGATATGGGGGAGCTCATGGCGGCTCTTATCAAGTATGTTGATTCTGATCCTACTAAGGAGTCGGGGTCCGATGATGAAAATCCAACAAAGCAAAGAAGAATGGTAACGGTAAAGGTCAGCAGCAGAATATAGCAGGACATAATCAGGGCAACAACGGTAAGTGCAAGCAAGCCGACGACGGGTCAGACTTTGTGGCTAACAGCAATACACAAAGTAATAATCAGCGTTGTATGGGTAAACCGCAGTTTGGAGGACCAAAATTCAACCTGGAGGCGATGTTGAATGAACCTTGCCCAAAACATAGTTTCTCGGATAGACCATCGATTCACTTGTGGAAGGATTGCTTTATTATGAAGGAATACAAGAATTCTGGCTATCACCAGAATCATAATAACAATAATGGCATGCATGGCGAGTCAAGATCCGGCTCACACGGACCCGACTTTGGGGGCGGCGGCTCAAATTCTGGATATCAAGGACAAGGTAATCAGAGCGGTTATAATCAGCAGCCTAGTCAGAGTAACCAACAACAACAGTCAGGGTATCAGAGTAATCAAAAACAGCTTAATAGTGGCCAATATCATGTTTTCACCACAAGCCTTTGCAAGCGAGATCAGAAGGTTCATAAACGTGTGGTCAATACAATTGAGCCGGCGGTGCCTCGATATTTGCAGTGGTCAGAGCAGCCGATTGTATGGAGTCGTGAGGATCACCCGCCCCGGTGTAACACCCCGGATGTAACTTTCCATATTTGTAACTCCAACTCTTGCCATTTTCGGCTATATGTTATGATATTCCCTTCGTGGTCGGATTTTGTTTTCGTTTTGTATTTTGTTCATGTCATGCATCTCATATCATGTCATCATGTGCATCTCATTTGCATACGTGTTCGTCTCATGCGTCCGAGCATTTTCCCCGTTGTCCGTTTTGCAATCCGACACTCCCACATGCACCGGCGCACCCCTCTTGTTTCTTTTCGTGAGCGGGTGTTAAACGTTCTCGGAATGGACCGAGGTTTGCCAAGTGGCCTGGGTATGCCATCGGTAGACCACCTGTCAAGTTTCGTTCCATTTGGAGGTCGTTTGATGCTCCAACGGTTAACCGGTTAACCGCAAAGTCCTTTTGTGTGTTGCAGCAAAAACCCCTTGCAAACAGCCCAATAACCCATCTAAGTCCCCTCCATGATCTCGGTCGTTCGATCACGATCGTGTGGGCGAAAACCGTGCCTCATTTGGAGTCTCCTAACTCCCTCTAGCTATAAATAAGTGAGCCCTCCGAAATTTTCGCACAGATCAACCCTAGCCCCGCTCCCTCCGCGCGCCGGACAAGTCCGGTCCGGCCGGACGAAACCGCGCCGCCGCCCGCAGCCAACCGACGGGCGCCACGTCACCCGTGCCCGCGCCCACTTCGCCGCCCGCCGCCGCCGCACGCAGGGCCCGCGGGAGGCCCTCCCGGCCCAGATCCCGCGCGCCCCGTCGCCCGCGCCCCAGGCTCCCGCCGCCGCCCGCCGTCTCCGCTCCTCCGCGGCCACGTCTGCCGTCCGCCGCCGACCGCCGCCACCTCGCCCGTGCCGCGCCTCGCCGCCCCGGTGGCCGGGACCCGCGCGCCCCGCGCCGGCGTGCCCCGACGCCGCGCCTCGCCGCCTACTCCGGTCTCCTCCCTCTCCGCCCGACCTCCGTCTGCGTCTCCCTCTCCTCCGGCCACTTCTCCGGCGGAGATCCGGCGAGATCCGCCGCCGCCTCGGTTCGCGTGCCAGATCCAAAGAGAGGTTGACCCTGATATTTCTGCCAAGTCCCGAGGATGTTGCATTATGTGCTCATGTTCATCGCATCATATCTCATTGCATACTGCTCCGTTTTGCGTTCATGATATATCGAAATGTTCGTCTCGAGATGCTCTTCATTTTGTTACATTGTGCCATGCTCATTTGAGTTCATCTTGAGCCCAAATCTCTGGTGCAAGAGTGCTATATGATGTTTACTGCTGTTACTTATCAGAACTTGATGTTTTGTTATTTTTTTTGCATTTGATGTGTGCATCTTATGGGCATGAGCTCTACAGATGTTTTGATCTATGCCATTCCATCTTTACAGAGGTCTATGCCTTGTATTTTTGTGATCTATGTGGTGACTAGCACAACCATGCAAACTAGGCTTCGTGATGTTTCTGTTTTCAGGGACTTAGGATTTTGCCAAGTCTTTTATCTGCTGTTATTTTGTTGCTACGTATCCATGTGGCTACAGAGAGATCCATGCTTATTTTGAGTATGTTCAGTAAGGATGTTTTGTAGATATAGTTGTTCTCTATCCATCCATGCCCCTGTTTGCAATTATGGAGTGCCATAGCATGTCTTAATCTTGCTCTACTTTTGCTATAAAATATTCCTGGCAGAATGTTAACATGATATTCAATTTTGCCAAGGTTGTTGTAGTTGATCCTTTCATGCTATGTACTTGATCTTGCCATGGTTAACTTCATAAACATGCCATCTTGCTGTAGGTATGCTTGTTTTGTCATGCATTGCTTTGTGATGAGTGCATCAAGCTCACAAAGATGCCTTCATAATTCTGTTAATGCCATGCTCTGTTTTCTGCTAAGTCTGAAACCTGTTAACGAAACTTGCTATGTTTACATGGGTGCCATCATATCTTCTGTCTTTTTTTGGCTGTTGGTCAGTAAGGGACTTTTGTTATATGCATTTAGTAGATTCATTCCATGCCTTGTTTTGCTATGTTAATTTCCTGTAGCATCTGTTTTGCTTGCTCTGAACATTGCTACCTGATGCTGTTTATGCCATGTCCAGTAATTTCACCAAGTCTGTGAAACTGGTATCTTTTGCACTTTTGCCATGCTTGTTTGAACCTGTTATGGTGTGATATAGCCGTAGCTAAGTGTTCATCTTTTGTCAACCATCTTCTATAGATCACTGCCATATGCTTTGTTGCTATGTGGGAGTACTGTAGCATAGTTACTTGTTGCATTCTATGTGCTATCATGTTGTTAATCGCAGAATCGTGTCATTCTTGTTTTGCTTGCCATTTGCAAACCGTGCATCCGTTTCCGGTGAACTTTATATCGATTTCGACCGAAATCATCTCATCTTTCTAGTGGCATACTTGGTTTGCCAAGTTACTTCCTTGTTCATCCTTTTTCTTCCGGAGCACGCATACGCATTGCATATCATGTCTCGCATATCATGCATGTAGTGCATCATGTTGCTTGTGCATTTTCCGTGATTGATTGTGGTTCCATTGCTTGTATTCTTGCTGTGGGTAGAGCCGGGAGACGAGTTCATGAACGAGGAACCTGTTGAGTACGCTTACGAGGATCAAGCTTTCGACAACTCTGAGAACCTTGCAGGCAAGATGACCATACCCTCGAAATCACTTCTATCTTTGCTTTGCTAGTTGTTCGTTCTATTGCTATGCTGCGCTACCTACCACTTGCTATATCATGCCTCCCATATTGCCATGTCAAGCCTCTAACCATCCTTTCCTAGGAAACCGTTGTTTGGCTAAGTTACCGCTTTTGCTCAGCCCTTCTTATAGCGTTGCTAGTTGCAGGTGAAGTTGAAGTTGGTTCCATGTTGGAACATGGATATTTTTGGAATATCACAATATCTCTTATTTAATTAATGCATCTATATATTTGGTAAAGGGTGGAAGGCTCGGCCTTATGCCTGGTGTTTTGTTCCACTCTTGCCGCCTTAGTTTCCGTCATAGCGGTATTATGTTCCTTGAGTTTGCGTTCCTTACGCGGTTGGGTGATTTATGGGACCCCCTTGACAGTTCGCCTTGGATAAAACTCCTCTAGCAAGGCCCAACCTTGGTTTTACCATTTTCCACCTAAGCCATTTTCCCTTGGGTTTTTGCGAGCCCAAGGGTCATCTTTATTTAAACCCCCGGACCAGTGCTCCTTCGAGTGCTGGCCCAAACCGAGCGATGTCCGGCGCCCCCTGGGCAACCAGGGTCTATGCCAACCCGACGTCTGGCTCATCCGGTGTGCCCTAAGAACGAGATATGTGCAGCTCCTATCGGGATTTGTCGGCACATTCGGGCGGCTTTGCTGGTCTTGTTTTACCATTGTCGAAATGTCTTGTAAACCGGGATTCTGAGACTGATTGGGTCTTCCTGGAAGAAGGTTTATCCTTTGTTGACCGTGAGAGCTTATAATGGGCTAAGTTGGGACACCCCTGCAGGGTATTAACTTTCGAAAGCCGTGCCCGCGGTTATGAGGCAGATGGGAATTTGTTAATGTCCGGTTGTAGAGAACTTGTCACTTGACTTAATTAAAATACATCAACCGTGTCGTGGAATTGTCACGGCAGATGTCCTCGTGCAAGGACTTAGTCGTGGAACCATCGCAGCTAGGAAGCTTAAAGGGGTTAAACGGGACAAGGAACAGGAGGGTTATACTGGTTCGGCCCCTTACGATGAAGGTAAAAGCCTACGTCCAGTTGAGGTGGTATTGATTAGGGTTTCTACGACCAGGAGCTAAACCGTCCTGCCTGGTTATCGATTTGGTCTTACTTGTCCCTAAACCGCCGCCGGGTCGTCCCTTTATATAGAGAGGTTGACGCCCAGCGGCTCTCAGAGTCCCGGCCGGCTCATAACAGTGTCCGGCTCGGACTCTTAACTATTCTTGCCTTACACTACAAGTTTGACCATAACGGCGGTTATCACTACGGGCCTTAAGCCATCTCCGGGTCTTGAGCCCATTATTGACCCGCCGTCTTCAAGTTTGGTACTGGGCTTCGCGTGATGACCATTATGACGTAACCCGGCCCCTCCTGGGCGGGCGACTCTAATGGTTATATCCTCAACATTAGGCCCCAGATTGATTTGAACCGGTTCATGTCAATCTTCAATCTCTTTGAGAGAAAATCTTCCGGCTTATATTTGTGCGAAGGTTATAACCCGCCGTGACGTCGTCTTCTGGATTCCTGATAACCCGCCATGACGTCATCTTCCATTAAGTTCATTTTTTTATTCTGTCATACCCCAACGGATCTTATCTTTAATGGCCATCCCGAAAATCGAGGCGCTTCTGTGGCGAGATAATCACGCCTTGGCCTCCTCGTTTCTCACGCCCACTTATTAGCCGCACCTTATAAATAGGCCCGGCCCATAAGCCTTCATTCACTTATCTCCTCCGTCGTCTTCCTCCTCTGACACCCGAGAGCTCGAGCTCCGCCGCCGCCGCCGCGCCCCTGGTCTTCGTCAACCTCGGCCGCTGCATCACCCTGAACTGGTCCAGAGAAACGGCGGCGACCTCCGCGACTCATCAGCACCCGTAAGTCCTTGCCACTCCATAGAATAGATCCGCAGTAGGGTTCTTGCCGTTCTTCCGTGTTCTTCACAGTTCGTCGCGATTTCTGCACAGTTCTTCCCACACGGCCCCCTTGGATCCAGAAACCATATAGAGCTCGTGCGGCTGTGGTTTCGCACCCATTTTCAATAGTAGCGTGCCCCCTTTACTTGCAAAGAGATCTCCTTAGAGCTCATGAACTTCTCTGTATCAGCTTCTAGGTCTAGAAATTTTTTCTTTCTAGTCGATCGTTTGATGCCAAATAATTACTGCGATCTGTGAAACTTGTTTGTGCCACACTTAGTCAAAAATTGCATCTGTTAGCTATAGCGGCTCATATCTCCAACTTAAAGGAGGCCATGCGCTGTGAAATTTCTGGCTCACTTATGATAGAGTTTTAAACAACTTGAATTACTCACGATGCCCATAGCGGCTTAGATAACCCGACACAATTAGCCATATGTCATTAGGCCCCTTCATAAGCCGCCATCTTGAATACTGAACTGTAAACTTCCTGCGGCTTATAGTTGAACCAGACATTTCTTTTTGTCATAGGCTTTCGTCTTTCACAATGCCGCCCAAGGCTCCCAAGGCACCCATCACGTGCAACTGGATGAGATCCAATATTACTGATGATACTTTAGCTGATTTCGTGAAGACGGGTTACCTGCCTAAGAAGGAGGTCATGTCTTATCGTGCTCCTGACCCGTCCGAAGAAAAACCTCAACCAAGAGACGGAGAGGTTGTGATATTCGCTGATCACATGAGCCGGGGTTTTGCACCTCCCGGTTCAAAATTCTTTAGAGACGTTCTGAACTTCTTCGATCTGCGGCCGCAAGACATAGGACCCAATTCCGTGTCAAATATTTGCAACTTTCAAGTGTTCTGCGAAGTATACCTTGGAGAAGAGCCCAGCCTACTGCTCTTTAGGGAGCTATTTTATCTGAACCGCCAGAATGAGTGCGCCAACGGGCCTAGCTTGGAACTTGGCAGAATCTCCATTCAACGACGGAGAGATTGCCTCTTTCCTTACACTGAGCCGCCAAGCCACCCAAAGGACTGGAACCAGACATGGTTCTACTGCCAGGATACTTCTCCGGCTGATGAGAACCCTCTGCCGGCTTTCGTGCTCTGCGTTTGGAGCCAGATCACCCCTGCCAGATAAACTATCTCAAGCTGAGCGTCAACCACTGATCCCCACCATCAACAAGATTAAGGCTCTTCTGGGAAATGGCCTCAACGGCGTTGATCTGGTCCGGGTCTGGCTTTCTTGGCGGGTGATTCCCTTGAGCCGCCGCCCCGGCTTAATGTGTGATTACACGGGCCGGAAGGATGACCCTCTGCGGCACAGCCCCAACGATCTACCTGACGACGTCGTGGACGACATGACCAAGTCCCTATTGAACGAGAGCTTAGCAGACTGCGGGAGGACCGGCTTAAGCCCCTTCTGCCAAGCTAACCCGGCTCCGGCGGTAATCTATCAATCTGAGCACTTTACTTTCCATTCTAACAGTTTTCGTTTTAACCTCAAGGAAACCTTTGTTGCATTTTTCCAGGCTAATGACAAGTTCTGGAAAGTCAAGAGACCATGAGGCTGCTAAAAAAGCTAGGAAGGCTAAGAAAGCCGCCAGGAGAGCCGCTCCCCGCAAGAAGGGAAGTAGGCCTAGCGCCTCAGAGCTGCTTTAGTTGGATGATAGCTCCGAGTCAGAGGTAGCCCTTGATTCGTTAAGCTCTTCTTTTGTTTTTCGTCTGTTTTTTAACCACCTTATTGACTTGTTTATCCGCAGGATGATACCGGAGCGAGTAACCCGGTGACTGAAGAGGTAACTATACTTTCCTCCGACTCGGACCCCTTGCCAAGGCTGAAAGTCCGAAGAGTAATCCGGAAAGTAAGATTTTCGCATCCTTTAGCTTATCCAGATCCTCAATTTCTTTTGAAGCAATAGATTCATGAGAGCCGGAGGCAAACCCGGGCCAGCAAGGATGCAGACCTCTCCTCCGGCTTACCCGAAGCATCCAGAAAGCGCCGGACTGAGGTTATCTCCAACTTATACCCTTTTCATCCTTTAGCGGGCGTCACTCGTCAACCACTCAATTCGTCTGATTCAAACTATCAGGAAACTTCACCTTCGTCTGGTGACTCCATGCAATCCAACTTGCCGGCTTTCAAGACCGCACCCGGGTAATGATAACCACCTCATTTTGTGCTTATCTTACTTATGCTTTTTGTACTAACCTTTTGACTTTCAGTGCCCAAGCCAAGCTCAGCAAGAGGGCCAAGAAAAATAAGCCGGTCGAAGAGCCGGACATAACTGAACCCAATGCCTCTACCTCTGAGCCGCCATCTGCACCAGCTCCGGACACCGCCGCCTCAACTGAAGAACAAACCATGGCGGGTTCCGACAACCCGGAGATTGCCAGCTCAGCTCAACCAGCCGATGACCCGGATGTGGTGATTACCCGGACTGAATATGTTGAGCCGGGAAGACCCACTGTGCTGGCCAGATGCTCTGCCAAGGAAGAGCTGCTAGAGCATCGCAGGGCTAGACTGGAGATCACTGACTATGCTAACTTGAGCATTGGAGACATTGTTTCTGGTTACATTGGTCAAGTGCACAACAGCCGGGACCTGGAGATTGACATGGTGAAGCAGATACAGCAAAAATCTGAGGTACAACTCTCTTGCTTACTCCATAGTCAGTCTTACCATGCTAGCCCCCAAGTCTATTACTTATGATAGAATATGTTGTAGACTTAACTTCCGGCTTACCTTCATGAACCGGCAATTATAAATAGAATCTTTCAGCCTACATTAGCCCCCAAGTGCCAAGTGTCTTTGCTTGCAAAGTGCTTGGGACTTTAATGTTGCATAATAATCACTCACACTGTAACCCGGAATTTGTACAGGCTGCCTGCAAGAAATTTGAAGCTGAAATCTCTGAGCTGATGAACCGCCTGAAGACTCAGGAAACTGAGACCCGGAAGGCCAACGCCAAATTTGAGTTCAGTGTTGCTGCACAAGAAAAGCTGAAGAAGAAATTTGAAACAGAAAGAAAGACTTGGGCCGAGGAGAAAACTGCTTTGCTCAGCCGGGCCGAACAAGCGGAGGCTGCTCTGACGGAGAGAACCGCCGAACTCTCCGGCTTACAACGCCATATGTCACAGATGGTCGCCGCAATCTTCGGTAAGTCATTCTGCAAGCCTTTAACAAGCTTACATTCTGAAGTCCCACAATTGCCATCATCTCACCTAACTTTGTTATGCAGGCCCCAGAAGCTCCAACCTTAATCAGAATGTTCTGACCAAGCTGAAGGCCGTGTACACCTTGGTGGAGCAACTCTACACCGGGTCACAGCGTGCATTAGCCGTTGTGGCTCTGTCCAACGAGGTTCCGACTCACCTGGCGGACGTACTCAGGCGGCTTTCCATTCTTCCTCAGCGCTTCCAAGAGCTAAGACGGGGCTCTGCAAGAGCCGGAGCTATAGCTGCTTTGAGCCGGGCCAAGGCTTTTCTCCAGGAGCTAGACCCGGCCGACATCGCTCTTGGATACCCCAGCCTGAAGGAAGACGGCACCCCCTTTGACCAGAAAGATTTCGTTGCCTGTGTGAAGAGCGTGCGCCCGGTGGCCACCCTGATTGGGAATGACACCGACCTTACCAAGTATCAGCTGGGCTATGACGCGGAAAATCAGAGGATCCCCACTCCACGCTATGAAGCAATCAACTTGATCCCTCCGACTCATAAGCATACCTTCGCCCCAGAAGTTGACCCGGCCGGGTTAATTGATGACGAGGCTCAATTTGAAGCTTTGAGCGACATTGACTGGAAATCATCAACCTTCCAGGTCATGGAATTAGCCGGAGGAGCGGAGAGGGATGAGCCGGAAGCTTCGACCCAACAAGCACCTTGATTTTTAGGCGGCTCATGGTGATGCTTTAAAACAATGCCTCACCTTTTGGACTCCGGGAGTCTTGTAATAGAGTAGGACAAATACTTAACTTTGTCGTGCCATCGTGCACGTGTTGAATGCTTAACTCCATTGAAGTTGCTTTTTGATATTCCTCCGGGTTACAATTGATCATTTATTTTCCTTAAGCTTGAGGAACTATCTTTAATTGTCCTGCATAGAAAACAAATCGCAAGGCTCTGGGCGGCTTACCGCACTGAGAATCATAGACTTTATATATAACCCGGAATATGAACCAAAGTCACCAAAGACTGGCCCTCAATTATCACTACTGGAATCAGCTAATTTGCCATCTGCCAGCTCTTTGTCGTCTGCTAGTTGACGGCAAAGAAGCTCTTTGCCATCAGCTACACATAGGCAGATGGCAAAGAAAAGGCTGACGGCAAAGAAGCTCTTTGCCATCAGCCAGCTCTTTGCCGTCTCAGACGGCAAAGAATCTTTGATGTCCGCTGGCAGACGGCAAAGAGTGTGGTGGCCCCCACCCCCCGCTCGTTTGAAAAAATCTTAACGGCCCACCTCTTTGCCGTCCGCTAGCAGACGGCAAAGAGGCAAAAAGGCAGACGGCAAAGGCTGGCTGACGGCAAAGAGGGCACTTGACTAACGGCCGGTACCCCCCCGCCCGTTACTCACTTCGTCCTCGCCCTTCTCCTCCCACCCCCCCCCCCCCCCCCCGCCGCCGCCGCCGCCCCGTCGCCCCCGCCGCCCCGTCGCCCCGCCGCCCCGTCCCCCCGCCGCCCCGCCGCCCCACCGCCGCCCCGGCCCCCCCCGCCTCCTCCACCGCCCCGCCCCGGCCCCCCATCGCCGGCCCCTCCCCGACCCGTCGCCGCCCCCCACAGTGAGCCCCTCCCATTTTTTCTGTTTTTTTTGTTTTTTCTGTTTAGATAAGGTTTTTTAGTTTATGTTTTTTCAGTTTAGAATTAATTAGTTTAGGTTATTTAGTTTAATTAGTTTAGGTTTAATTAGTTTAAATAGTTTAGTTTTAATTAGTTTAGGTTTTTAGTTTAGGTTTTAGGTTAAGTAGAAGGGGGAAGAAGAAGAAGAAGAAGAAGAAGAAGAAGAAGAGGAAGAGGAGGAGGAGGAGGAGGAGGAGGAGGAGGAGGAGAAAGAAGAAGAGAAGAAGAAGAAGAAGAAGAAGAAGAAGAAGAAGAAGAAGAAGAAGAAGAAGAAGAAGAAGAAGAAGAAGAAGAAGAAGAAGAAGAAGAAGAAGAAGAAGAAGAAGAAGAAGAAGAAGAAGAAGAAGAAGAAGAGGAGGAGGAGGAGGAGGAGGAGGAGGAGGAGGAGGAGGAGAAAGAAGAAGAAGAAGAAGAAGAAGAAGAAGAAGAAGAAGAAGAAGAAGAAGAAGAAGAAGAAGAAGAAGAAGAAGAAGAAGAAGAAGAAGAAGAAGAAGAAGAAGAAGAAGAGGAGGAGGAGGAGGAGGAGGAGGGGAAAGAAGAAGAAGAAGAAGAAGAAGAAGAAGAAGAAGAAGAAGAAGAAGAAGAAGAAGAAGAAGAAGAAGAAGAAGAAGAAGAAGAAGAAGAAGAAGAAGAAGAAGAAGAAGAAGAAGAAGAAGAAGAAGAAGAAGAAGAAGAAGAAGAAGAAGAAGAGGAGGAGGAGGAGGAGGAGGAGGAGAAAGAAGAAGAAGAAGAAGAAGAAGAAGAAGAAGAAGAAGAAGAAGAAGAAGAAGAAGAAGAAGAAGAAGAAGACGGGGGATGAGAAGAAGTAGAAGTAGTAGAAGAATGAGAAGACCCCCTGACCCCCCAACCCCGACACCACACCCCGACACCCGACTCCACCCCGACACCCGACCCCCTAACCCCCTGACCCCGACACGACACCCCGACCCCCCGACCCCCTAACCCCCTGACCCCGACACGACACCCCGACCCATGAGCACACTGAGCTTTGTCAGTTGGATGCCATCTCACAAGTAATGGCTCTGAAGGCTCAGTTCAACTTGGGCAGAGAATGCTACGATGCAATGATGACAGTATTTGGACGCTTTCTACCCAAAGGCCATGTAATGCCTGCAAACCTGTACTAGTCGGACAAAATCCTCCGTGCACTGAAGATGCCCTATGATAAGATACATGCCTGTGAGAAAGGATGTGTCTTGTTTAGGCTTGACTATGCGGACTTGAACTATTGTCCCATTTGCAAGTCTTCCAGGTATGTTGTGGTAGACAACGGTATGGGTGAGAAGACACAGACCAAAATCCCCGTTAGTGTTCTTCGGTATATGCCAATCGTACCAAGACTTCAACGTCTTTTCATGGTCGAAGAGACGGCCAGACAGATGACATGGCACAAAACGGGCAAAAGAACCGAACTAGATGCAGATGGGAATCTGATGATTGTACACACATCGGATGGTGTTGCGTGGAAAAAGTTTGATGAATTACATGGTGACAAAGCGGCAGATCCGAGGCATCCTCGAGTCGGCATCAGCACGGATGGGTTCAGTGTGTTTGTATGACGGCAGCCCAATACAGTTGTTGGCCCGTATTTGTCTTTCCACTCAATCTCCCCCCCGGACAGATTATGCAAAGAAAGAACATTTTCCTGACGTTGATAATTCCAGGGCCCAACTATCCGGGGAAAAATATGAATGTGTACATGCAACCGCTTAAGGACGAATTGCAAGAAGCCTGGGATAATGGGTTCAAGACATACGATGCCTATAGCAAACGGAACTTCATAATGCGTGTCTGGTACATGTACTCGACGCATGACTTGCCGGCGTATGCGCTATTCGTTGGCTGGTGTGTGCATGGAAGGTTCCCGTGCCCCACATGCAAGGGAGCTCTTGAGTTTCGTTGGCTTCAGGCCGGTCGCAAGTTTTCTTGCTTCGACATGCATAGACAGTTCCTGAATCCTCGCCATAAGTTCAGGAAAGACAAGAAGAACTTCATCAGAGGTAGAGTTGTCAAAAACTCTGCACCACATGCATTGACAGGCCAACAGACCCTGGATCAGTTAAACGCTCTCGATCCAGATCCAGAGCGTCCAGGGTACTTCAAGGGGTATAATTCTAAGCACGCCTGGACTCACAAAACATGCTTATGGGATCTGCCTTACTTCAAAGACCTCCTTTGCCCACACAACATCGACGTGATGCACACTGAGAAGAATATCGCCGAGGCACTTTTTGGTACATTGTTCGGCATAGATGGGAAGTCAAAGGATAATACTAAGGCTAGAGTCGATCTGGAGGCGCTATGTGATAGGCCGTTACAAAACATGAAAGAACCGAAAGGAAAGCAGAACTGGACGAAGCCAAAGGCATGGTTCAATCTTGGAAGGCCAGCTATGAGGGAAATTACCTTGTGGGTGAAAATGCAGTTGATGTTCCCCGATGGGTTTGCAGCGAATCTACAGAGGGGAGCCAGTCTTGATAAATTGAAGATATTTGGTCTCAAGAGTCATGATTGGCACATATGGATTGAGCGGGTAATGCCGGTGATGTTGCGTGGCTTCATCCCTGAGGATGAATGGCTAGTACTGGCAGAACTCAGCTATTTCTTCTGTGTTCTTTGTGCGAAAGAACTATCGCCTGGCGTGCTAGAAGAAATGGAAGAGTTGGCGCCGGAGTTGATCTGCAAGTTAGAGAAGATCTTTCCACCGGGCTTCTTTAATCCAATGCAACATTTGATTTTGCATCTCCCGACCGAGGCAAGATTGGGGGGGCCCGTGCAAAATCGTTGGTGCTACCCAACTGAGAGGATGCAGAAGACGCTTCGACAAAAATGTAAAAATAAACGTAGAATTAAAGCATCGATGGCTGAGGCATTCATCACTGAGGAGGCGGCAAACTTCGTGACAGCACACTACGAAGCCAAAAATCGTCATTTGCATAATCCGAAGCCTCGGTACAATGCTGACGACCCTAAAAAGGGTGGATCCAACCTCAGCCTATTCAAAGGGAATCTCGCACCAGCCAGTGTTTCAAATCCAGTATCTTTGGATAACGAACAATGGCGGACCATTTCGTTGTATATCTTCAACAACCTGATAGAAGTGCGGCCGTACATCGAGTAAGTTCTCGGTACATAGTTTCGCAACTTCTATTTCCTTTGAACTGCTCTTATTCCTGGATATTTCATACAGTCGATACGTCGCCTTATTCTCGTATGGAGCGGTGATCCAAAAGGATTCTGTCGAAGAGTATGAGCTTCTCGCAAAGCAAGGAGGCGGCTATCCCGGTTTCATCTCTTGGTTCAAACAAACGGTAATTTCTATTAGACTTGTAGGCTAATTTGTAGGCGGCTATCCCGGTTTCATTCGCTAATTTGTGCGTAATGCAACAATCCTTTCATATTAAACTTGTAGGCTAATTCAGAGTCTATGGACGCCGAATTGAGACAAGTCGCTAATGGTTTTGACTATAAGGTCCGTTCATTTGACAAATACGACATCAACGGGTATCGCTTTCGTACCTATGGCAAAGAGCTATCTATGGTCGACCGAAAGTCTACAAATTGTTGTGTATCTGCTATCGGCGAAGGAGGTACCGAGTATTATGGGAGAGTTGAAGCAATTTATGAACTTCTATTCTATGGTGAAAACCCACCGAATGTCGTAGTCTTCAAATGTTATTGGTTTCAGCCGAAGGAGACTAGAAGGACTCATGAACATATAGGGCTAGTTGAAATCAACCAAAGCACCCATTTAGATGTTCCTGATGTCTATATTACGGCTCAACAGGCGACCCAAGTATTCTATCTACCGTGGGCCTGCCAAACTAATCCAAATCTGAAAGGTTGGGATGTCGTTTATGAAGTGCCGCCACGTGCTAGACTATCTCCCCCAAAGGAAGAGGATTATGAACCTCACATTAACCCAGACACATATGAAGGAGAATTCTTCCAAGAGACACGTCTTTCCAAAAAGCGTTTCAAGAACCGCTATACTTCACCCCAAAACATTGAAGTAGACAGCGACAGTGAATCCGACATCACCCCAGAGGAGGAACAAGAAGAGCCGGAACAAGAAGAGGTTACTGCTGCGGATGACCTGTCATTGCTTGACCGATTACGTCAAGGTGGCCTTGCACATGTTGATGCCACTGAACCCTATGAGCCCGTCATTGATTATAGTGATGATGATGATTATGCATTTATTGATGATACTGATCGAGATTATTAGTAGTGTCAGGTATTAAATTTTTTAATGTTGTACTTGATGATGATACACTTAAGTGATACACATATTATTATTCATGTCGGTCTTTTTTTTATGTTGTACTAATTTCGTTTACTGTTTGTCATGGCAGGTGTTGAAAGATGGTGGGCGCTGGTCGGGAGCGCGCCAAGGCCCCTTCTTCGTCGGCGCGTGGTCTGAGGTCTTCGATTCCAGACGTACCTCTCCGCCGAGCGTTGCTGGACAGTATGTCCACACCGCCGGGCCCTTCTTCGTCGACCGCGGTGCCCAGCAGGGGACGAGGTAGGAAGAGAGGAGGTGGGGCACGTGGTCGCGGGAGAGGAGGTAGGGTGACTGCTACGGCGCCTTCCTCGCCGCCACCCCCAGCTGTTTCACCCGAGCACGTGACTGCTAGGGTGGACTCGTCCGAGGAGGAGGCTACACGGACTCCGGTCCACGAGCCTCCGGTCCACGGGTCTTGGGCCCACGAGCCTCGGGTCGACTGGCCTTCGGCCCACGAGAGCCCGACCCGGAGGAGCACACGTCCGGATGGGGTACCTGGCCGGATCAGCCCGAGGAGCCGAGTGGCCATGCTGATGATGGCGGGGAGCCGACTGATCTTGAGGAGGAGGGTGGCACCGTCTACCAGCGTGGTGCTACACGGCTCCCGTCCGTGCCGGCGACCCGCGAGCAGAGGTGGTTGATCTTCCCTGATGGGGAGAGGTACGTAAGTGCATTTAATATTTTTGTACCTTCTGCATTCACGTTTCTTCAAATAACTAATGCGTTGGCCTTGTCATGCTGCAGGGGTTGGGACCACCATCATAGTGTCCGCCGGCCCAACTCCGTCCTTGGAGTTCTTTGCCGGCAAAACTTCCCGGGGTTTGTCACGTTGCCTGGTGAGGGTCGGCTTCCAGAGCTTGGGTTGAGCTGGGAGCACTACGTGGCTGCCCCGGCCCCGCCGGATGTCATTATCGACGGTGTCGTGTGCGACACGAGGGCAGACATGGTGATCAGGACGTTCTGGGTAATTTCTCCTTTACACATTTCAAAATCTTCAACTAGCTAGTTATTAATTGTACTAATCAATATTGTCTCATTTGATTGCAGACATTCTACAGGTGTGAGGAGGGATACGAGGAGGACAGCGCAAATGTTATCCAGAACGTCTGCAAGCGCCTACTCCAGAACTTACGGCACGAGGCTCGGGTGCAGGCTGTTCGAGACTACTACGCCTTGCGTGGTATCAAGAAGACCAAGCCGGCGTGCCGCGATAAGTTCCTGAGTAAGGAGCAGTACATGAAGGTAATTCTTAAGGCCTTCTACTTAAGTTCCTTCATTTAGTAATTCTTAGCCGTAGCGCTCAAGTTTCTATTTGCTAACTTAGGCGCCTCCGAGATGGTGTGCGGATCGGATGGATTGTTGGGAGGTGTTGGTCGATGAGTGGTGCTCACAAGAATGGCTAGCCCTCCACAACCAGGCCAAGGACAAACGTGCCCAAATGGAAGGTGTGCCACACCATCAAGGCAGCTCCAACTTATATCAGTTCGGGCGCAACTGGGTATGTGGTTTGCTTCATGATTCATGCAATTCATTCATCATGCTAGCTTGAGCCCTTTAATTACTAATTTTCATTGTTTCTCTCTTTCAGGCACGCCACAATAAGGCGGATAAGGTGCCAGAGGTGTACGACCTGTATGCCATGGCCCACACTGGCTCTTTCAAGAAAGTCAAGGCTTTCTCTCAGTCTGACCTCGATGATGCAAACAACTTCACCAACATCTCCTCCCACAACAAGCTCGTGAGATATAGAGATGAGGGGAAGGCGAGGAAAGGGGAGGACTTTAACCCGAGCCAGGGTCCCATTGATCCAGAGCTGGTGATGATATCTGGTGGCGGGAGGTCCCATGGCTCCATAGCCATTGGAGATGGACTTATCCGTTGTCCTAGCACTCTCCCGGAGATCAAGGCGCGCCAGTCGAGCTCCGCTCCTGAGATAAGGCCTCGTGAACGGCCAGTGCAACTCGCCATCAAGGTTAGTGATACGTACTCAGTTATCTTTCTCCATTACATTGTGTGCGCTTCCATCAATGATTACAAATGGTCATGTGAGTGGTGTTGCAGGCTGCTATACAGACTGAGAGAGATAGAACGGAGAAACTTCTGGCGGAGGCGGCGGAGAGGCAGCGGGAGATGGAGGAGAGGACGAGAAAGATGATGGAGGAGGAGAGGGCACGGAATGACATGCAGGCAAGGGCCATGTACGAGCTCCTTGTGGTAAGTTTCTTCTGCAGATTACTTGCTAGTCTTAACATTTGAGTCTCATTACTAACTAGTATGACTCTGTTCTGAAAACCAAATGTGCAGTCTGTGTGCGAGAAGTCCGGTCAGCCCGCTCCGCCGATGCCAGTGATTGCTCCTGGGAGCACGGTGAGTTTAGTTTGAATGGACATTACTTGGTAGTCTTAACATTTGTGTGTCGTAATGCTAACGAGACATTGGAAATGATCTTTGGTGCAGCTTAACTCCAGAAACGCATCGCACGATCCTTCTCCAGGTAGCGGCACTAGCCACCCCGCTCCTACACCTCCCTGATCACGGTAAGTTTCTCTAGTGTTTTGCTTAACAAATGCATAAAGACCTAGACTTAGCTTTATTTCCTCCAATATGCTTACCATAATGACCTAGAGTTAGCTTATTTTCCTCCAAAATGACCCATTTTACCTAGGTTAGCTTATAAATGATGCAGTTCATCCAAGTTAGCTCAAAAATGACCCATTTTACCTAGATTAGCTCCTAAATGATCCATTTTACCTACGTTAGCTTTAAAATGGCCCATTTCACCTAGGTTAACTCCAAAATGACCCATCTTACCTAGGTTATCTCATAAACGATCCATTTCAACTAATTTAGCTCATAAACGATCCATTTGACCTAAGTGAGCTAAAAAACGATCCATTTCACCTAAATTAGCTCTTAAATGATCCATTTCACCTAAGTTAGCTCAAAAAGATCCATTTCAACTAAATTAGCTCTAAAATGACCCATTTTACGTAGATGAGCTCCTAAATGATCCATTTTACCTACGTTAGCTTTAAAATGACCCATTTCACCTAGGTTAGCTCCAAAATGACCCATTTCACCTAGATTAGCTCCAAAATGACCCATTTCACCTAGGTTAGCTCCAAAATGACCCATTTCACCTTACTTAGCTCAAAAACGATGCCCTTCACCTTAGTTAGCTCATAAACGACCCATTTCAACTAAGTTAGCTCATAAATGATCCATTTCAACTAAGTTAGATCATAAACAACCCATTTCAACTTAGTTAGCTCATATATGATCCATTTCACCTAAGTTAGCTCATAAATGACATATACTTCTTGTTCTAGTCTTCTTCTTGTTCTAGTCACCTATTTCTAACTTTCTTATTTACCATTTTGCAGATTTCATTCACTTCATGGAAGCTAGCTTGCTATGATGGAGTGCTTGCTTTTCCTTTGATGAAACTTTGCATTGTATCTAGCTTGTTATGATGGATGGAACTATGTGATATGGATCATTGCATCTAACTTGCTATGTTGATGAAACTTTGCATTGTAATATATATATGGATGGAACTATGTGTATGGATGGAACTTGCTTATGTATGAACAATGTGTATGGATGAAACTGATGTGATATGTGATATGAAACTTATGTGCTGGATATGTGCTGGATATGTGATATGAAACTTATATATTTTCTGTGCAAATTGTGGGATTTAATAAAAAACAGAAAAAACAGACAATATGCAGGCTCTTTGCCGTCTGCCACCGACGGCAAAGAGCTCTTTGCCGTCTGCCGCGGACGGCAAAGAAGCCACGTGGCAGCCAACTGTGCTTCCTGGGAGCTGACCCATTTGGTCAGTTTGCCTACAGTGGCAGACGGCAAAGACTTTGCCGTCCGTGGCAGACGGCAAAGAACCTGCACTTTGCCATCAGTGGCAGACGGCAAAGAACCTGCCATCTAGTGACGTGTAGATGACATCATAAGGCGGACGGCAAAGACCAGAGAAATTTTGCCGTTCGCGGCGGACGGCAAAGGTCTGCCGTTAGCCACTTAACGAACTGACAGCGCAATTATTGCCGTCTGCCCTCTTTGCCGTCCGCTGCAGACGGCAAAGAGCCTTTGCCGTCCGCCGCCAGGAAGCAGACGGCAAAGCAGCTGTTTACGTAGCCTTCTTTTCCGGAGCCTTTTGCCGTCCGCGGCTGACGGCAAAGGTCTTTGCCGTCCGCCTGTCGAGCCTTTGCCGTCCGCCGTGGCAGACGGCAAAGTAGCTGTTTCCTGTAGTGTATATCCTCAATGTAACCATAATAGCGTACTTACAAGCCTTCAAGTATACTTCCGGTTTATGTAACCCGAATAATGAGGTTGAGATCTCAACTCCGGTTCACCACCATTGATAATGCTTATTGCGTGTTACTAACATTGTGAATCAAAGTTAAGCCGGCGGAGCAAGAACCGCCCTTGCACACTGTTGATATGATCAAAATAACTTGTTGCAAACCAAAAGATCAAAACTTAAGGGCTTCTGATTTGAATACGACCAGAGAACCGTCCCAAAGGGGTTAAGCTAAGATTCGAATGCGATCATATAGCCCCCAGTGGGTTTGGCGTTGCCGATCAAGAGGGTACCGACAGCTATGTTCTCTTTGGTTCGAATACGACCCACGTGTGAATAGGAAGCCCCCAAATGACCTTGAGAGTTGTTTAACGACGCTGATTCGAATACGATCCACGTCGGTTCCCAAAGGGGGTTGAGACATGATTCAAATATGATCAAGAAAAACTCCCCAATGAGCTCGGCAATTTGCCAATCAAATGGGTATCGACAGCTATGTTCTCTTTGGTTCGAATACGACCTATGTTTGAACAGGAAGCCCCCAGGTGACTATATTGTTAACGGCTAGATTCGAATACGATCGTAAGCCGGATCCACCTCCAAGTGACCATGTGATGTTGTAATGGAAATAACACGTTTACCTTTGGAGGAGGAAAGGACTGAGGTCCTGCTTTATTATTCATCATAATATATACATGGTTATAGAAATATGTACATTATGAGAGCCGGTGGCTCAAGTGTAATAAGGCTGAAGCTGAGCTATGTTCCACGGCCGACGGGTCTCTTCCTCCAACTTGCGTGAATCTTTGTGCTCCCGAACATCGATGAGGTAGTATGACCCGTTGTGCAAGTTCTTGCTGACCACAAAGGGCCCTTCCCAAGGCGGGGATAACTTGTGTGCATCTGTTTGATCCTAGATAAGCCGGAGCACCAGATCACCTTCCTGGAAGACCCGGGACTTAACCCGGCGGCTGTGATAACGGCGCAGGTCTTGTTGGTAAATCGCCGAGCGAGCTGCTGCCACATCACGCTGTTCGTCCAACAAGTCAAGAGCATCTTGGCGCGCCCGCTCATTATCTGCCTCAACATAAGCCGCCACTCGAGGTGAGTCATGACGGATGTCGCTAGGGAGGACTGCTTCCACTCCATAAACCATGAAGAAAGGCGTGTAACCCGTAGATCTGTTAGGAGTAGTATTGATGCTCCATAACACGAAGGGTAACTCCTCCACACAACAACCCGGCGTCCGTTGCAAAGGGACCAAAAGCCGGGGCTTGATGCCCTTCAAGATCTCCTGATTAGCTCTCTCAGCTTGACCATTGGATTGAGGGTGAGCCACTGATGAAACATCAAGTCGAATATGCTCTCGTTGACAAAACTCCTCCATGGCGCCCTTAGACAGATTGGTACCATTGTCAGTTATAATGCTGTGTGGAAAACCAAAGCGAAATATCACCCTTTTCATGAACTGGACCGTTGTGGCTGCGTCACACTTACTAACTAGCTCTGCTTCAACCCACTTTGTGAACTTGTCGACCGCCACCAAGAGGTGGGTCTTCTTATCCTTGGACCTTTTAAAAGGCCCAACCATATCAAGCCCCCAGACCGCAAACGGCCAAGTAATTGGGATCATCCTCAACTCCTGATCCGGCACATGAGCCCATCGCGAGAACCTCTGACAGCCGTCACATCTACTGACCAAGTCCTCCGCATCAGCATGAGCCGTCAGCCAATAAAAACCATGACGAAAAGCCTTGGCCACAAGAGATTTTGAGCCGGCGTGATGGCCACAATCCCCCTCATGAATCTCACGCAAAATTTCCTGGCCTTCCTCAGGGGAAACACAACGCTGGAAAGTTCCAGTAACACTGCGACGATGTAGCTCACCATTGATAATTATCATTGACTTAGACCGCCGGGTTATCTGTCTGGCCAAAGTTTCATCCTCAGGCAACTCTCCCCGGGTCATGTAAGCCAAATATGGTACTGTCCAGTCTGGGGTGATGTGGAGAGCCGCCACCAACTGTGCCTCCGGATCAGGGACAGCTAAGTCTTCCTTTGTAGGCAACTTAACAGAAGGGTTATGCAAGATGTCCAAGAAAGTATTAGGCGGCACCGGCTTTCGCTGAGAGCCCAGCCGGCTCAATGCATCAGCCGCCTCATTCTTCCCGCGATCGATGTGCTCTACTTGGTAACCCTGAAAGTGTCCAGCAATGGCATCAACCTCACGGCGATAAGCCGCCATGAGAGGGTCCTTGGAATCCCACTTGCCTGACACTTGTTGAGCCACTAAATCTGAGTCGCCAAAGCACCTTACCCGGCTCAAGCTCATCTCCTTAGCCATCCGAAGACCATGGAGCAAGGCCTCGTACTCAGCCGCGTAGTTAGTACAGGGAAACATCAATCGTAGCACATAATGAAACTTGTCACCTCGAGGGGAAGTTAATACAACTCCAGCCCCCGAGCCCTCCAATTGCCTAGACCCGTCGAAGTGAATAGTCTAGTATGTATTATCCGGTTTCTCTTCAGGCACCCGTAGCTCTGTCCAATCGTTGATGAAATCCACCAATGCTTGAGATTTGACAGCAGTGCGTGGCACATGTTTCAGACCATGAGGCCCAAGCTCTATAGCCCACTTAGCCACTCTTCCTGTGGCTTCTCTGTTCTGGATGATATCTCCTAGGGGAGCAGAACTAACCACAGTGATGGGGTGACCCTGAAAATAATGCTTAAGCTTCCGACTTGCCATGAACACACCATAAACGAGGTTCTGCCAATGTGGATACCGCTGTTCGGACTCAATGAGTACGTCGCTGACATAGTAAACCGGCCGCTGAACCGGATACTCCTTACCCTCTTCCTTGCGCTCCACCACCACAGCCACACTGACGGCTCGGGCGTTAGCGGCTACATACAGTAATAAGGGCTCCTTATCAACCGGAGCAGCAAGAACTGGGGGCTCAGCCAGCTGTCTCTTCAAATCCTCAAAGGCAGCATTTGCAGCATCATTCTAGATAAAGTCAGTTGTTTTCTTCATCAACTGGTACAGTGGCATGGTCTTTTCACCCAAACGGCTTATAAACCGGCTCAAAGCAGCGATGCGGCCCGCCAGACGTTGGACGTCGTTTATGCACACCGGCTTAGCCAGAGAGGTGATTGCCTTGATCTTCTCTCGGTTAGCCTCAATGCCTCTTTGAGAAACCAGGAAACCCAAGAGCTTGCCTGCGGGAACACCAAAAACACACTTGGCCGGGTTAAGCATCATCTTGTAAACCCGGAGATTATCAAAGGTTTCTCTAAGATCATCTACTAGGGTCTCCTTCTCCCTGGACTTAACCACGATATCATCCACATAGGCATGAACATTGCGCCCAATCTGGTTACGAAGACAATGCTGCACGCAACGCTGATAAGTCGCCTGTGCACTCTTGAGTCCAAAAGGCATAGACACATAACAGAAGGCTCCAAAGGGAGTGATGAACGCTGTCTTCTCCTGGTCCTTAACTGCCATTTTAATCTGATGGTATCTAGAATAAGCATCCAAAGAACTTAAGCGCTCACAACCCGCCGTAGCATCAATGATTTGATCAATACGGGGGAGAGCAAAAGGATCAGCCGGACAAGCCTTGTTTAAGTCCGTGTAGTCCACACACATCCGCCAGGTGCCATTCTTCTTGAGCACGAGTACCGGGTTAGCTAACCATTCTGGATGAAAGACTTCAACAATAAACCCGGCCGCCAAGAGCTGGGCCACCTCCTCACCAATGGCTTTCCGCCTCTCCTCATTAAACCGCCGAAGGAATTGCCTGACCGGCTTAAATTTCGGATCAATATTGAGAGTGTGCTCAGCGAGTTCTCTAGGTACACCTGGCATGTCAGAATGTTTCCATGCAAAAATGTCTCTGTTCTCACGGATGAACTCGATGAGCGTGCTTTCCTATTTTGGATCCAGACGGGCACTGATGCTAAACTGCTGAGATGAGTCACCTGGAACGAAGTCAACAAGTTTAGTCTCATCAGCTGACTTAAACTTCATTGCCAGCTCATGCTCCGTGGTCGGCTTTTTCAAAGATGTCATATCTACCGGGTCAACATTGTCCTTGTAAAACTTCAACTCCTCTGTTGCACAAACAGATTATGCATAAGCATCGTCACCTTCCTCACACTCCAAGGCTATCTTTCGGCTGCCATGAACCGTAATGGTCCCGTTGTGACCCGGCATCTTGAGCTGTAAATACACGTAACACGGCCGTGCCATGAACTTGGCGTAAGCCGGCCGCCCAAATATAGCATGATACGGACTTCTTATCTTAACCACCTCAAAGGTCAATTTTTCCGCCCTGTAGTTGTACTCATCTCCAAAAGCCACTTCCAACTCAATCTTACCAACTGGATATGCCGACTTAGCAGGCACCACACCATGGAAAACAGTATTGGACTGGCTGAGGTTCTTATCAATCAACCCCATACGACGGAAGGTCTCATAATAGAGGATGTTGATGCTGCTGCCTCCGTCCATGAGCACTTTAGTGAAATTATGTCCCCCCACCCGAGGAGCCACCACCAGGGCCAGGTGACCCGGATTATCAACCCGGGGAGGGTGATCTTCCCTACTCAACACAATAGGCTGCTCAGACCATCTTAAATAGCGTGGAACCGCCGGCTCAACAGCATTCACAGCCCTCTTATGAAGCTTCTGATCTCGCTTGCATAGACTGGTGGTAAACACATGATACTATCCACCATTGAGCTGCTTTGGATTGGTCTGGTATCCCCCCTGCTGCTGTTGATGACCCTGGCCGGACTGCTGATTAAAGCCCCCTTGAACATTCTGAGGATTGAAATTTGAGCCGCCGCCCGGGCCATGAAAGCCGCCGGCGCCTGAGCCGCCGCCTGTGCCATTGTTGCCATTAAAGGCATTGGAATTCTTAAAGGCCTTCATGATTGCGCAATCTTTCCATAGATGAGTAGCTGGCTTCTCCCTAGAGCCATGCCTTGGACAAGGCTCATTCAACAACTGCTCAAGCGTCGGGCCTGACCCGCCGGCTCGGGGAGGTGGCCTCCCCTTACGTCGCTGGTTGTTACCCTGTGAGCTGGCGTTGGCCACAAACTCTATAATGCCATCAGCCTTACGCTTGCTACCTCCTTGGTTCGCCGGGTTATGCTGAGGACCCATGCCATTGCCGCTCTTCTTTCCCTTCCCTGTCCTTTCATCATCCGACGCGGGGTCCTTGGTACTATCAGAGTCGGCGTACTTGACGAGAGCCGCCATCAGCGTACCCATATCATTGCAATCGCGCTTGAGCCCCCCGAGTTTCATCTTCAGGGGCATGAAACGACAATTCTGCTCCAACATTAAGACTGCAGAGCCGGCATCCATCTTATCAGATGAATGTATTATTTCTTTGACCCGGCGAACCCAATGGGTTGTAGACTCACCCTCCTGCTGCTTACAGTTAGTCAAATCCACAATGGACATAGACTGCCTACAGGTATCTTTGAAGTTTTGGACGAACCGGGCTTTTAGCTCAGCCCAAGACCCGATAGAATTCGGTGGCAGCCCTTTCAACCAAGTGCGGGAGTCCCATCTAACATCATGGTGAAGTACTTGGCCATTGCCGCTTCACTGACCTCCAGCAACTCCATAGCCATCTCGTAACTCTCGATCCATGCTCCGGGTTGCAAATCAGCTGTGTAATTAGGCACTTTCCTTGGCCCTTTGAAATCCTTGGGAAGACGTTCATTACGCAGAGCCGGCACCAGACAAGGAACACCTCCAGTCCTCGTAGGTATACCCACATCGATGGAAGCCGTCGGATAAGCCGGGGGTGGCTGGTAAGCCGTCAACTGAGGCACCTGCTCCGCCTCTTGCCGTGCTCTGTCTTGGTCTGCCGCGTGAAAGGCTCCGTTATGAGCCGGGCCGTGGCCAGGAGGCAAGTCATGGCGTCGAACATTACTTGAGCCGGTCGCTGAGACCATGTGTCTGCTATAACTCGGGCTCCGGCCTGGACGAGGGGTTGAATGAATCCTGTCCCGGCTATAAGAATATGCCTCTTGCTGCGCCAGAGCCGTCTGAAGGAGTTCTCTGACCCGGCGGGTTTCAACCGCCGTTGGAGAGTCACCATCAACTGGGGGAGCCGCCAGCCGCGCCGCCGCGGCGACCATGTTTTCCAACGGGTTGGCATAATGACCCGGTGGTATTGGCACGTACTAAGGCGGGGCAGGGTTCACCCGGGGAGGTCCCATCACTTGGGGCTGAATTGGCGTTCCAGCCCCGGGCCCTATGATCTCTGGCGGGTTACTAGGCCCTGCCCCAGGCTTGTTGAAGAGGTTTCGAGGATCGTAAACCGGAGGGAGTCGAGATTGGGCCTTTTGATGCCTCCTTCTCATGACCTCATTGGACGCGTTTTGATCCATCGTGAGCCGGAAAGACTGTGCCTGGATCAGCTGAGTCTGGGCGTCGAGAGCCGCCCTCTCTGCAGCCATCCTGATCCCTTCCGCCGCCAGATCCTCCTTGGCTTTTGCTAGATCCAACTTTAACTGTGCCACCTCCGCGTCATGCTGAACTTGATCCGCCGGGGCAACCGTAGCGGTCAACAGGACCGTCATCTTGTCTGTGAGATCTATCAGCGCCTGAGCCGACGAGGGCACAGGGCTTCCTGACCCGGCGGTGGGGTTTTGAACAGGTTGTGCGCCGGCCATGAAGATTCCAACCCGGCTCGGCGGCTCAAAGGGGTCCGGAATGCTGTCGCCATCGGAACAACCCCTGAGCCTGCCATCTTGAAGTTGATACAACGAGTTTGACTCATCCGTAGACGACTTGCCGTTAGAGCCGGCGGCCGTCTCATCAGCAGATCCAGATCCTTCAGAGAGTCCTCCATGGACACATCCCACGAAAGCATGCTTCAAGGCAGGTAGAGCCTGGGCGGGTCGTGCACGCTGAGCCGTCTCGACGAGATCGGCGCAGAGATCCGGCTCAGGGCCCGGCTCACCGATCTTGCCAATGAATACATGGATTCCGCTGAAGGGGACCCAGTACCCGTACTCGATTGAGCCGGCGTCGGGGCCCCAGCTTGCATCGTCGATGTAGAGCTTGCCGCGACGACTCTTGGTCATCCGGCCCACAACGTATCCCTTGAGCCCTTCGAAGCTGCCCTTCAAGAACTCAAATCCACCGTGCTTCAGCCCCACGGTGGGCGCCAACTGTCGTGGAATTGTCACGGCAGATGTCCTCGTGCAAGGACTTAGTCGTAGAACCATCGCAGCTAGGAAGCTTAAAGGGGTTAAACGGGACAAGGAACACGAGGGTTATACTGGTTCGGCCCCTTACGGTGAAGGTAAAAGCCTACGTCCAGTTGAGGTGGTATTGATTAGGGTTTCGACGACCAGGAGCTAAACCGTCCTGCCTGGTTATCGATTTGGTCTTACTTGTCCCTAAACCGCCACCGGGTCGTCCCTTTATATAGAGAGGTTGACGCCCAGCGGCTCTCAGAGTCCCGGCCGGCTCATAACAGTGTCCGGCTCGGACTCTTAACTATTCTTTCCTTACACTACAAGTTTCACCATAACGGCGGTTATCACTACGGGCCTTAAGCCATCTCCGGGTCTTAAGCCCATTATTGACCCGCCGTCTTCAAGTTTGGTACTGGGCTTCGCGTGATGACCATTATGACGTAACCCGGCCCCTCCTGGGCGGGTGACTCTAATGGTTATATCCTCAACAAACCGTGTGTGTAGCCGTGATGGTCTCTTCTCGGCGGAGTCCGGGAAGTGAACACGGTTGGAGTTATGCATGAATGTAAGTAGTTTCAGGATCACTTCTTGATCATTTCTAGCTTCGCGACCGTTGCGTTACTTCTCTTCTCGCTCTCTTTTCCGTATGTTAGCTACCATATATGCTTAGTGCCTGCTGCAGCTCCACCTCATTAAACCATCCTTTCCTATAAGCTTAAATAGTCTTGATCTCGCGGGTGTGAGATTGCTGAGTCCTCGTGACTCACAGATTCTACCAAAACAGTTGCAGGTGCCGACGATGCCAGTGCAGGTGACGCAACCGAGCTCAAGTGGGAGTTCGACGAGGAACGTGGTCGTTACTATGTCTCTTTTCCTGATGATCAGTAGTGGGGCCCAGTTGGGACGATTGGGGATCTAGCATTTGGGGTTATCTTATTTTCATTTGGGTTTGACCGTAGTCGGTCTATGTGTGGATTTTGGATGATGTATGAATTAATTTATGTTTTGTGTGAAGTGGCGATTGTAAGCTAACTCTCGTTATCCCATTCTTGTTCATTACATGGGATTGTGTGAAGATAACCCTTCTTGCGACAATGCCACAATGCGGTTATGCCTCTAAGTCGTGCCTCGACACGTGGGAGATATAGCCGCATCGTGGGCGTTACACCCGGGTTGACAATCCGGGTCAGCTGGCATTGGTGGTAGCCCCTCAAGTTGGGGGTTATAAATTTACTAAGATGCTCATGGATGGAGGCAGCAGCATCAATATCCTTTATTATGATACCTTTCGCCGTATGAATTTGACTGACAAAGATCTTAAGCCTTCTTCTACAGTCTGTCACGGCGTGGTACCGGGTAAGTCGGCATACCCAGTTGGTAAGATTGCCTTGGAAGTGGCTTTTGGCGATGACTATGATTACAGAGCAGAGACGTTGTGGTTTGAGGTGGTTAAAATAAAAATCCCTTATCATGCCTTGTTTGGACGGCCGGCTTATGCCAAGCTTAAGACACGGCCTTGCTATGTGTATCTACAGCTTAAGATGCCAGGACGTAAGGGTACCATTCCAGTCCATGGTAATAGAAAGATTGCTTTGGAGTGTGAAGAAGGTGATGCTGCTTATGTTGAGTCTGCTGGTGCCAAGGAGGAGCTTAAGTTTTATAAAGATAATGTTGACCCGGGGGATATGACCCCTTTGAAGAAGCCTACCATGGAGCAAGAGCCTTTGTTGAAATTTAAGTCGGCGGATGACACCAAATAGGTTGATTTTGTCCCTGACGACTCATCTCAGCAGTTCACTATCAGTGCTAATATGGATTCGAAATAGGAAAGCGTGCTCATCGAGTTCATCCGTGAGAGTCGTGACATCTTTGCATGGAAGCCTTCAGATATGCCGGGTGTACCGAGAGAACTCGCTGAGCAGACTCTTAATATTGATCCTAAGTTTAAGCCAGTCAAGCAATTCCTTCGCCGTTTAATGAAGAAAGACGTAAGTCCATTGGAGAAGAGCTGGCCCGGCTCTTAGCGGCCGGGTTCATCATTGAAGTTTTTCACCCTGAGTGGTTGGCTAACCCGGTGCTGGTACTTAAGAAAAATGTCTCTTGGCGTATGTGTGTGCATTATACAGACCTAAAGCCTGTCTGGCTGATCCTTTTGCTCTTCCCTGCATTGATCAGATCATAGATGCCACGGCGGGTTGTGAGCATTTGAGTTTCCTGGATGCTTATTCTGGTTATCATCAGATTTAGATGGCAGTTAAAGACCAAGAGAAAACGGCTTTCATCACACCTTTTGGAGCTTTCTACTATGTGTCTATGCCTTTTGGGCTCAAGAGCGCGCAGGCGACTTTATCAACGTTGTGTTCAGAACTGTGTTCATAACTAGATTGGACGCAATGTTCACGCTTATGTGGATGATATTGTTGTGAAATCGAAAAAGAAGGAGACTCTGTTGGATGATTTGAAGGAGACCTTTGATAATCTCCGGGTCTACAAAATGATGTTTAACCCGACCAAATGTGTTTTTGGTGTGCGTGTGGGCAAGCTTGGGTTTTCTGGTCTCGGAGAGAGGCATTGAAGCTAACCCAGAGAAAATTAAAGCCATCACTTCATTGGCTAAGCCGGCGTGTGTCAATGATATTCAGCGCTTGGCGGGTCATATCGCCATCTTAAGCCGGTTCATAAGCCGTCTGGGAGAGAAGGCAATTCCTCTATACAAGATGATGAAGAAAACATACCGTTTTGTTTGGAGTGACGTGGCTAATGAGGCGTTTGAGGAACTCAAGGAACAGTTAGCTGAGCTACCCGTCCTTGCGGCTCCCATTGAGAAGGAACACTTGCTGTTATACGTGGCAGCTAACAGCAGAGCTATCAGTGTTGCGGTTCTAGTGGAACAAAAGGAGACGGGTAAGGAGTACCTAGTCCAAAGGCTGGCTTATTATGTCAATGAAGTACTCATTGAGTCCAAGCAGCAATACCCACATTGGCATAAACTGGTTTATGGGGTGTTTATGGCGAGCTGAAAGCGGAAGCACTACTTTCTGGGCCATCCTATTACCATGGTCAGTTCTGCTCCCTCAGGAGATATTATTCAAAATAGAGAGGCCACTGGCCGGGTTGCCAAGTGCGTAATAGAGCTTGGACCTCATGGCTTGAAATATATGCCGAGAACAGCAATCAAGTCTCAAGCTCTTGTGGATTTCATCAATGACTGGACAGAGTTGCAGATGCCTGAGGAGAAGCCGGATAACACATATTGGACTATTCATTTCGATGGGTCCAAGCAGTTAGAAGGTTCGGGGGCGGAGTTATTATGACTTCCCCACGTGGTGACAAGTTTTGTTATGTTTTAAGGTTGATGTGTTCCTTGTACTAATAACGCGGCTGAATATGAGCTCTGCTCTACGGTCTTCGGATGGCTAAGGAGATGAATTAATTTAAGCCGGGTCAGGTGCTTCAGCAACTCAGATTTGGTGGCTCGGCAGGTCTCTGGCACTTGGGATTCCAAAGACCCGCTCATGGCGGCTTATCGCCGGGCGGTTGATAATATTGCTGGTCACTTCAAAGGTTATGAGGTGGAGCATCTTGATTGAAGAAAGAATGAGGCGGCTGATGCTTTGAGCCGGCTTGGGTCTCAACGTAAGCCGGTGCCCCCTAATGTTTTTCTTGATGTATTGAATAATCCTTCATTCAAGTTTCCGTCTGAAGAGGATCTTGCTATTCCTGACCAGGAGGCACAGTTGGTGGCGGCTCTCCATGCTATTCCTGATTGGACAGTTCCTTACTTGGCTTATATGACCCGGGGTGAGTTACCCAAGGATGAAAGTTTGGCCAGGCAGATAACCCGGTGGTCTAAGTCTATGACCATTGTCAATGGCGAGTTGCACCAATGCAATGTCACTGGTGTGTTCCAACATTGTGTTTCTCCTGACGAGGGCCGTGAGATTCCAAGGGAAATCCGTGAAGGTGATTGTGGTCATCACGCCGGCTCTAAATCTCTGGTGGCTAAAGCTTTTCGTCATGGATTTTATTGGTTGACGGCTCATGCTGATGCAGAGGATCTTGTTAGTAAGTGTGATGGCTGTCAGAAATTTTCTCAACGGGCTCACATGCCGGCTCAAGAATTGAGGATGGTTCCAATTACTTGGTCGTTTGCAGTCTGGGGGCTTGATATGGTTGGACCTTTCAAAAGGTCTAAGGACAAGAAAACCCACCTCCTGGTGGCGGTTGATAAATTTACCAAGTGGGTTGAGGCAGAGCCGGTCAGCAAGTGTGATGCTGTGACAGCGGTTCAATTCATAAAGAAAGTAATCTTCCGTTTTGGTTATCCTCATAGTATCATAACTGATAATGGTACTAATTTATCTAAGGGTGCTATGAGAGAATTCTGTCAGCAAGAGCATATTCGTCTTGACGTATCTTCAGTGGCTCACCCACATTCTAATGGTCAAGCGGAGTGGGCCAATTAGGAAATTTTGAGAGGCATAAATCCCCGGTGTAAGGTTCCTTTGCAGAGAACGCCGGGTTGTTGGGTCAAGGAATTACCCTCTGTACTTTGGAGTATCAACACCACCCCCAACAGGCAATAGGCTATATTCCTTTCTTCATGGTCTATGGGGCAGTGGCGGTTCTTCCAAGTGATATCCGTCATGATTCGCCTCGTGTGGCGGCTTATGTTGAGTCTGCTAATGAGATAGCACCTCAAGATGTACTTGATGTGTTACATGAGGAGCGTGACCTAGCGGCGGCTCGTTCGGTGATATATCAGCAAGATCTGCGTCGCTACCATAGCCACAGAGTCAAGACCCGAACGTTTCAAGAAGATGACTTGGTGCTCCGGTTAATCCAAGATCAAACTGATGTGCATAAGCTATCCCCACCTTGGGAAGGACGCTTTGTGGTTAGTAAGAACCTGAACAATGGGTCATACTACCTCATTGATATACGAGAACACAAGGAGTCGCATAAGTCGGAGGAGGAGACCCACCGGCCCTGCAACATTGCTCATCTTCGGCCTTATTACACTTGAGCCACCGGTTCTTGTTGTTGTACATACTTTTACCAATGTATATATCATGATCAACATAATAAAGCCGGCATCCCTGACAATTCAGGGCCTCTGTCGTTTCATTTCTAAGCATCTGAGTCTTTATTAGTTGTTCATAAGGTCACTTGGGGGCTTCCAACCCACCGGGTTAGCTTTCTTACCCTTTTGACCAGGCGTGGATGCCGAATCCAGAGTTCCTCCTGCTTGTTTGTAAAATGCTACTCTGCCAGGTAATCCTGAATGACCCGTCGTACTCTTAACAGTCAATCTTTTTTAAGACCCTGAACTCGTTAAGGTTAAAACGGCAGTTTGTCATGTGAGGGCCGATACATCTTCAACGTATCTATAATTTATGAAGTATTCATGCCATGTTTACAATAATTTTATATGGTTTTCGTATGATTTGCATGGAAATAACCCGGACTGACACTGTTTTCAGCAAAACTACTGTGGTGGTGTTTTTGTGCAGAAATGAAAGTTCTCCAAATGAGCTGAAACTTTTTGACCATTTTTTTGGAACAAAAGAGACCCCTGAATCTTCGTGGAAGGACCAGAAGGTGAAGGAGTAGGGCACAAGACACCGGGGCGCACTTGAGGGGCCGGGCTTGCCCCGGTGGGCCGTGCTCACCTCGAGGCCCATTTTCGCGTGAAACTGGTGACAAAAAATCCTATAAATAGAGAAACAATTAGAAATAACCATGGATCGGAAGTTCCGCCATCGCAAGCCTTTGTTACCATGAAAAACCAATATAGACCCCGTTCCGGCACTCCGTCGGAGGGGGAATTCATCACCGGTGGCCATCTTCATCATCCCGGCGACCACCATGATGAGGAGGGAGTAGTCCACCCTCTGGGCTGACGGTTTGTACCAGTAGTTATGTGTTTAATCTCTCTCTCCCTCTCGTGTTCTTGAGATGTCACGATCTTGATGTATCGCGGGATTTGTTAATATAGTTGGATCATATGGTGTTTTCCCCTCTCTATCTTGTTGTGAATTGAGTTTTTCCTTTGAGATTTCATTTTATCGGATTAAATACTTTTATGGATTTAAGAGCACTTGATGTATGTCTTGCTACGAATACCCGTGGTGACAATGGGGTATCATATTGATTCACTTGATATGTGTTTTGGCACTCAACTCACGGATTCCTGAGGTGACATTGGGGTAATCTATGCATAGGGGTTGATGCACGTTCTCATCTTTGTTTCTCCGGTGGAAATCTTGGGGAACTCTTTGAGGTTCTTTGTGTTGGATTGAGTATTATGAATCTGAATTTGCTTTGGTGTTATTTTAGTACGAACTCTTTGTTAGATCGATTGGAAAGAATAGCTTGGTGTTATTTTGGTACGAACTCTTGGATAGATTGATCAGAAAGAATAGCTTTGAGGTGGTTTCGTACCCTACAAACAATTTCTTATTATGTTCTCCGCTAGATAGGAACTTTGGAGTGATTCTTCATCGCACGTTGAGGGATGGTTACATGATCCAATTAGATTATCATTGTTGAGAGATTGCACTAGCAAAAGTACGGACCCTAGGCCTCATTTTCAAATATTGCAATACCGTTTGTGCCCCGTTTTATCAATTGCTACCTTGCTGTTTTTTATTGTTACTATTACAAAAATCAATATCTACTATCATTACTACACTTTTCTTACCATCTCTTCGCTGAACTAGCGCACCTATACAAATTACCATTCTATTCGGTGTGTTGGGAACACAAGAGACTCTTTGTTATTTGGTTGCAGGGTTATTTGAGAGAGACCATCTTCATCCTACGCGTCTCACAGATTGATAAACCTTAGGTCATCCACTTGAGGGAAAATTGCTACTGTCCTACAAAACTCTGCGCTTGGAGGCCCAACACGAGTCTACAAGAATAAAGTTGCATCGTAGACAACAAGCTCTTTTCTGGCGCCGTTGCTAGGGAGGTGAGTGCATGAAGGTATATCTTTAGATCTTGCAAATGAATCTTTTAGTTTCTTGTTTTATCACTAGTTTGGTTTATAAAAGAAAACTACAAAAAAATGGAATTGAGGTGGTCTCATATTGTTCATCTTTATCATGTGTTTCTTGAAAATGATGGATCGGAAAATTGTGCTCAAATGATAGAAGAAGAATTCAATAAAATGTTTGGCATAAAATCTTTGAATGATGAGCATGATTGCAATGTTGTTAGTATGAATTCTTTGAATATCCATGATGCTAATGATATGCAAAGCCATAAGCTTGGGGATGCTATGTTTGATGAAGATGATATTTTTAGTCCCCCAAGTATTGATGAGAATATTACTATGATGAAAGCATGCCTCCTATCTGTGATGATTATGGTGATGACATGTATGCTATATTGAATAATGATAAGCATGAAACTTGTCATCGTGATTTTAATTTTCAATCACATGATAGTTATTTTGTTGAGTTTGCTCCCACTACTATTGATGAGAATAAATTTGCTTGTGTGGAGAGTAATAAATTTTCTATGCTTGTGGATCATGAAGAGAATGCTTTATGTGATAGTTATATTGTTGAATTCGTTCATGATGCCACTGAAAATTATTATGAGGGAGGCACATATGCTTGTAGGAATTGCAATAACATCAAGTTTCCTCTCTTTATGTTGAAAGTTTTGAAGTCATGCTTGTTTTGCCTTCCTATACTAGTTGATTGTTGTTCCCATAAATTGTTTAATCACAAAATACCTATGCATAGGAAGTGGGTTAGGCTTAAATTTGTTTGCCGTGTGATTCAAGATGCTCTCTTTGTGTTCCAATTCTTTACTTCTATGCGAGCATCACTGAAATCATCATGCCTGGCTAAAAGGCATTAAAGAAAAGCGCTTATTGGGAGACAACCCAACATTTTTACCTACTATTTTTGTGTGTTCCCATGATTAGGCTACTTTAGTAACCAAGTTTTATAGCTTTTGTTTCAATAAAGTGCCAAGTGAAGTCTTTGGGATAGTGTGGATGATAGTTGACTTGATTCTGTGAAAAAACAGAAACTTTTGCGCCTAGTACAGGAATTTCTAAAATTCACTGGAACGTGCTTTTGATCTGAAATTTTTAGAGATCATTGATATACAAATTTTATACGTTGTCCTAATTTGTCAGAATTTTTGGAGTTCAATAAGTATGAGAACAATTCATATCATTACTTAATGTTCTGTTTTTGATAGATTCTGTTTTCAATGCATAGTTTGCTTGTCTCCTAGTTTCTATGGCTTATATTGGTCAATATAAATTATGGAAATGATAGAGTACAATAGGAATTGTGTGAGAACGATTATGGATCTTGTCTTGACAGTACCAAGGTGAATGATTTGCTTTTTATCATACTAACCAATCTCACAAAGTTCCGTTAAGTTTTGTGTGATTGAAGTTTTCAAGTTTTGGGTGAGATATCGTTATGAGGAGAATAAGGAGTGACAAGACCCTAAGCTTGGGGATACCCAAGGCACCCCTAAGGTAACATTCAAGAAAGATCCAAGCAACCAAGTTTGGGGATGCCCCAGAAGGCATCCCCTCTTTCGTCTTCAACATTATCGGTTTGTGTGGGACGTTGGATATATAATTAATGTGGGTGTATTAGCTATGTAATCCTATATAGAGAGGTATGGATTGATCGATGTGGAGATGGGAAAGAGGGTGAGATCTCACTAGATATATAGATTGATCGGTTTGTGTGGAGAAGTGTGAAAGACCTAGCTATATATACACACACATAGAGGAACATCGATCGTTGCGCATGCACGTGAGATATAAAGAATGCCCAATATGATGGGGAGGGGGAGGTGTGTGTGTGTGTGCATGCATGGGAGACCGACCTGAAGAAAAAGATTGCATGTGTGCGATGGATAATGCCGACTGGTACTGTGTATGCATGCATGCACGAGAGAAAGTTCATGGTACAATTATAAAGAGAAGATGACTGTGTGGGTGTAAAAGACTAGGTGACGTCATAATCAATGTAAAGTTGAATTCAAATATTTGAATAAGAGATCATGATGTTTGAAACCCATGCATGCATGAATATAACTGAGATATGCGTGGTGTGGTTTGGAAACGAGCATGTTGTACTGTATACACATTGAACAAGGTCAGACTAATTTGTATTTGAGATATCGATGGCAGACATCGTTTGGCCAAATTGCATCCATGCATGGACACACTATTTCTAATTGGAGATGATGTGTGGCTTTCGCATCACATATCTATATCTATACCCCTATATATATTAAATTTTATATTTTTTATATAGTGTGCGGATAACTTTTTAACTTTGAAAGATGGTCGTTGGATGAGGCCAATCCGATGGTGCAGAGAATGGCAAATTTGAGCACAACTGGCCGTTGGATATCATCTGCATTCCACCAGATTTTGCCACATGTACAATCTAGAAGACTCCATGGTTGAACTTAAGCATAATGCACAAACCTCAAAACACAAGCACTTCTTCTTTGTTAATCTTCCGTATCAGAATTGCCCAAATATTTTTCTACATGATTTGCCATTATTTGTTTTTACGTTATGCCTTACAATGCACAATTCCATGAATCTTAAAATAGATTAGCTTTCTTATAAAACTAGATGATTTTGAATGAAATGAACTATAAGAATTAAACGAACATCTACATCATGCATATATGACTCAAAGCTTACATGCTATAATGTGGTATTTGTTCATAATTTGGTTGCCAAATCTCATCCGTGCAATGCACGTGTACCTTACTAGTCTAAATGGTGTTTGTGTGTGTGTTGTGCTTGTTAAACACATTGTACGTACTATATCATACATGGTTTAGATTCCGAACATCTAGCTAGAGCATACATGTACTATGATTTGAATTCAACATAAAATCTATACATATATTTGAATTTGAGATCGTATGTACATGTAGTTCGTATTTATATAGGAATTTACTTCTCCTATATTCATGTCATGTGTTGCGAAGATAATATTTAGATGGTTGTATAACTAACCCGAGTACAATCACATTCAAACAGGGAAAATGTACTCAAATTTAGTGCATATGCTAGACAACACACATTGTTTTTTTATTGTTGAGGGAAGTGCAAATTGTTTTGGCACTATACACGTTATGTTTGTTGTCCTGATTTTTTTAGTTTTTTTGTATTTGAATGCATTTCTAGTAATATAGTAAAATGGGACATAGCTCTCTCTAGTGATGAGGTGCGAATTGTCTTTTTTTGGTAGACGTTAAGCTTGTCCTCCCGAAATTTATAGCCCCGCCTTGTTATGCCAAAATTTCAAGCTAGCGTCTCTGTCTATCGTGCTGTGAAACTCCCGCCTCTTCAACCCGCGCCTTGTTACCCCAAAATATTTAAAATATATCTTTGTATCGTTGTGCTCCGACAACTCCCTCCATCTTAACCCGCGCCTTGCTATTCCAAAATTACAACGCGCGCGAAAACTCCCACCTCCTGTGAAAACCCGTCCCTAAGCCATGGTTCCCCACTCCCATCCCATCCGCCCACCCATTCATACACCGAGGCCGCGAAAACCCGCGAAGACCCACACCCTCCTTCATCCGCCACCCAGCCGGAGCCTCTTCCCCGACGACGTTGTCCACAGCAACACCTCGACGTCCCTCATCCACCGTACCGGATGAGGATCCGTCGTCGATCTCGTCGTCCCGCCAGTTCAGCCACCCCGTCCTCCACCTCCAAGGAGCTGCCCCGGCGTTCCCCTCGTCTTTCGCGCCACCTCCATTCCCACACCGCCATCTTCACCAGCACCACCGGAAGAGCATCATCATCACCGTTTCGTCGGATGAAGCTGAGGCCTAATCGGCGCCACCAAAGAGGTTGTACACTAAGCGCCACATTTTCTTCTTGATTCGATCTCACGGTGCTGCCGGCGCTCGGTTCTGAGCCTCCACGGCGCGGCTCCATCCACGGCGGCGTCGCCGGCCACTTCCCCCACGGCGTCGCTCCCTCGGCGGCGACGTCTACATCAGTAGGAGCTGCTGCTGCTTTAGCTCTCACTCGCGCTACTGCTTTGCTCTTGCTCTCGGTCCCCTCTTGGTTTGCTCTTGCTATTGATCTTGCTCTTGCTCGCGCTGCTGCTCTCGCTCTTGCTCTTGCTTGCGATGCTGCTCCGATTTAGCTACACTTCAGTCGACTGAATTGACTTTTAGGTCAGTCGATTTTCAGGGGGTGGGGGGCTCGCCGGAGTTAAGGAAGAACTAGCCGCAGCGGGGAGGGGGTCGCCGGAGAGGTACCCCACTATCTATCTTAGGGTTCAGGGTGGGGGCGGTGGTCGCCGGCGGTGGTGGGGCGGTGCCGTGGGGATCGCCGGATATAAAGCTCGGCACGGCGGGCCTAGAGGGATGGCCGGGGCGGCGGCAGACCGGCGGTGGGGAGTGGTTTCGGGGCGGGCGGGCGGCGCACCGCCGGCCGCGGGTGGCGGGGGGGCGGCTGTTTGGCCGGTGGTGGCTGGCGGCTCAGGGTAGCCTCACCTGATGCTGCTACACGACCAGCTACCCCGGATCTCGCACGCGCTGCTGCTGCTGCTACTACTGCTTTTCTGCTACTAGCTAGTGCATTCAGTTTCCACAGTAAAATTCAGTTTCGACAGTAAAATTCAGTTTCGACAGCAAAATTCAGTTTCGACAGTTAAGTTCAGTTTCGACAGTTAAATTCAGTTTCGACAGTTAAGTTCAGAGATGAGCGGCTGATGTATTTTACATCTAGCACTTTGTGGTTATGTATTTTACGTCATCTATTGGAGATGCTATTAGAATTCCACTCAGGTTAACGTTGTCTCTCTTGTCCTGCTTCAGCCTCGGCATTGTACAACTCACCGGAGCTGCTCCAACAACGAAACCCTCCATCACAGTGGAGCAGTACCCCGGGCTCCATCTCCAGACGCCTAAGATCTTCTTCCCCTCCTCCGACAGCCAAGTTAGCCAGATCATCCTTATCGACCAACCCAATCACGCTGAGATCGACATGGCTTCGCCAAAGAGGTTGTACACTTGTTGCATCTCTTTTTTACTCTACATGTTATATATATTGTCCATTGAGCACACGAAGTAACGTGAAATACGATTAGTTTCTCCTACTATATGACAAGCAGTGAGGTACCAGGCAACTTAGCTATCCGTGATGGCCTCTCTTGAATGCCATCATTATTAATCTCTGCGCGTTTGAGCTGTCCATTTGTCGATGGGCCTGGGAGTTGAACTAGTAGGGCAGTGGCCTGGGTCCAAAGTAATAGAAGTAGCACAAAAACATTTTTTGAGTGTAGGCTTTTCCTTGCTCAAGCCTGCCTACTAGAATCGCCAGTGCTTGAAAGGAAAAGTGAAGGAAAAACATAGGAATTGGAAAGTTTCCTGTGGTACTACTATTCATGAATTTGGTTCAAAGGAATGGAGAAAAGGAAAACTGTAGGATTTGTTCCTTTAGTGTCTCCTTGAAAGAAAAACTGTAGGAATTTTAGTTTCCACTTGTCCTCCTTTTCAAATTCCTATTCATGAAGCACAAGACTAAAAGATAGTAGCATAATAGCATTATAACCGTACATTTTCTTGTGGTTTGACTTAATCTCACCTTGCTTCTTTGCATCCTGTGATCTTCCAATTCTTGTGAATCAAACACCCAGGTTGGCATAAATCTTGTGTTTTTAAATTCTCTATTTTGCACGTGCATTCCTATCCTATTCCTGTCTATTTCCTATCCCTAACTTGTTAGAATCCTCAAATTCAAACAAGCCCTTACACAATTACTTTTGTTACAGATATGTGTCACAGAAAACCTTGTGTGGTTTGTTCTGCTCCTGCTGCGATGTGTTCCACCCAAGCTCAGCTGCTCCAACGACGGAAGGGTTCACCACAGCAGGGATCCGCTCTCCAGACTGTCTTTCGCCGCCTCAGATCTTCTTCCCCACCGCCGGCAGCCACGACAACTGCATTACCATCATCAACTGAGCAGATGACCTTGAGGACTACACGGGTCTGCAAGAGAGGTCGCACTCTTCCGTGTCTGCTTACGTTATGCATCGCTTAATATGATGACATGCTACTTTATCGTCGTGTTCACCTATTATACTCCGAGTCAGGTCCGAACTAATGCTGAAACTTGAGTTTTTAAATGGTTGTGGGGTACATATTGGGGCAGCAATCAGTACTATCTGTCTACTATCTGGTTAATCTCGAGTGTCTACCATGAGTTTCATGTTGGATGCAAATAAACATTAAAGGAGCCATTATCTGTATTTTTTAACTAAAGCTATTATCTGCCTACTATCATTGGTTTTGGGTCTATCCACAATTTGCTACCATCACTCTGGATTTGTGCATGCACTCCTTACATAATCTCACTATGTTTTATTCCTATGCATGTCAGTTATTGTACACAATGGAACTGAACATGTAGAGCGAAAGAGACGAGCCTTGCATGGCAATAAAATTTCATGCAGACGTCGCTCCATGGTGGGCGCAAAGGCATCCCCCCTCCACCCATTTCGGATCGTAATCAAGAGGAAGATAACTATTCTGAGGGGGATTCAGAAGGAGAAGACCACTCCTATTTACCCCCTGAGGTCTTCGCTCTAACTTGGCATGCTGATGTTGTTAATATCATGCATATGGTGCCTTGCATTGCTTACTGGATACATCAAATATGTCATCTGCTTAGTTTAGACATGCTTTGTGTCAATGCCATCTGTTTAGTTTCTTTATCGTATATGTGAATCATGCAATGCCATCTTGTTTAGCCAGGCATCATATATGTGAATTTTGCAATGCCACCCTGGTTAGCCAGTCATCTTATATGTGAATTATATCATGCCATCATTTTTTATTACGTGTTAAATTTGTCAACAATTTTAGTACATTCAATTACTCTTCCTGTGCATCAGCCATTCGGCACGGTCATGGAAAAATCTGAAGTGGAAACAAGGTCTTCAGAGCAGACAATGCTATCTGACGAAGCACATGTCTTGCTGGTTACGGATAGCTCCTCAAAGGAAGATTCAGAGACAGATGACCAGTCCTATCCCCCCCCCCCCCGAGGTGCATGCTCTAACTTGGCAGGGTTATGTTGCTCACATCGTGCGTATGGTATCTTGCATTGCTATGTCATTTGCCTAGTTTAGACATGCTTTGTGTGAATGCCACCTGTTTAGTGTCTAATTACCATATATGTGAATTATGCGATGCCATCTTGTCGCAAGACATTATATATGTGAATTATGCAATGCTATCTTGTTGCAAGGCATTATATATGTGAATTATGCAATGCCATGCTGTTTAGCCAAGCGCCATATATGTGAATTATATCATGTCATCCCTTTTTGTATTTCTCGTTGCATTTGTCGACAATGTTTGTATATTCAACAGCTCTTCCTATGCATCAGCCATTTGAGTTGGTGATGGAGAAATCTCGAGTGAAAACAAGGTCTTCACAGCAGACAATGCTACCTGCTGAAGCAGATATCTTGTTGGTTACAAATAGCTCTTTGGAGGAGGATTCAGAGGCAGATGACCAGTCCTATTATCCCACTGAGGTGTATGCTCAAACTTGGCAGGGTTATATTACTCATATCATGCACATGTTGTATTGCAATGCTTAGTTTTTACATCATATGCACAATATTGAATGTCAAATCCTTAGTTGACACATCATATATGCGATTGCCCTCTGCTCACTTGCTTAGTATATAAATCATATATTTGAATTATATCATGCCAAGACGTTTACATAGACAGCATGTATCTGAATTATGGCATGCCAACCCATTTTCTAAAGACATAATATAGTTATATCATCTCATCCTGTTTACATAGTCATCATATTTTGGATTATGTCATTCTATCTTGTTTAGTTAGCCATCATACATTTGAAATTGTGTCATGTTATCCTGTTTAATTAGCCATCATATATGTGAAATTATGTCCTGCTATTCTGTTTGGTTAGACAACATAAATGTGAATTATTTCATGCCCTGTTTTCTTCCCTACAATCCATTGCACCTGTCTATCTTACAATGTTTGTACATTCAATTACTTTTCTTGTTTATCAGCCATTTCAATTGGAGGGGGTGATGCAGTATCTCTGGGAGTAAAAACACGGTCTTCAGAAAATATTGTGCTACCTGTCGATGCAGATAGAACCATGGTGGTACTTGCCCAAGAACCAGCCCCACCACACATAACCCAGACTCTCGCAGATTGTAACCATACCCAGTTGGAGAGAGAACCAGCTACACCCCTTCTAACCCCAACCCCAGCAGATAGTAACCCAGTTGCAGTTGACACAGCACCGTCTCCACCACAGAGCACCCAAACACGAGCAGTTAGTAAGGCAACTGCAGTGCCCAAAGCATGAGGACCACCACTCCGAACCCCAAGTCAACGCTTAAAGCAGAAGAAGAATTGTTCTCAGGTCAGGTTCCGTAGCTATGGTTCATACTACTTTGCTCTTGCATCACTGTATTTACTCATACCAACTAATTTCAAATTGAAGGATGCAATTAAAACTCCAATGGTGCAACAGGTATGTTTTAAACCTATTTCTTTAACGTGTTTGCTGTTGTAACTTGCTCTATGTTGATTTCAGTTTCAATTGAATAAACAGTTATGTTCTCATGCCATGCACATTACAAGTGTTGTTATTGCTGTGTAGTTTCCCACACTTATATTCTATCTATGCTGCTTTGTCTTAAATAGATATGATTCAAACTGTACCTATCTTGATTTGCCAACATAAACTAGAATGATATAGACCATACAGTGACCATACTACATAGATATATGTTTGTTTCATGTTGTTATCTTGTCCAGCTTACTACTGAACTGGTTTACCAAAATGAGTTTCATATGCTACATTGTAAACCTGTGATGTGTTTGTTTGTTTCTATTTTAGAACGCGGATAAAATATTGCAGAAGAGTACCCCGTTATGCAATGGTAAAGGAAGTAATGCAGATAAGGTTCAAGATAGTGAGACATCCCTGTTGGTCTCCATGAAAGTTGATAAAAAACTATATTGAAAACACCGAGACAACCCCAAAGTCCTGTCTTGATGTAGTGTTCGAGTTACTGGCTACTACTGCTGGCACCAGCTCTTCGAACTCGCTGCCTGAATCAGTTCAGCTTCTTGAGTCTCAACTTCAAGTTGAAAGACATCGATCAGATGTTATGCGACACGAAGCCGAAGGAATGAGGAAGTCCCTGCAGAATTCAGATACATACTTTCTGGTGCAACAGCAAGTGCTGGAGGATTTAAGCGCCAAACAAGAGAAAGTTAATAAGCTTGCTAAGCATCTTGCCAGCATTATGGGTACCCAGGATGTTGTTTCTTGAGCTCTTCTGAAGTGGTTTCAGTTCTGGACTTGTTTTGCTGCGGCGTTTATTTGCACTGGTCACCAACTTTGACAACCAGTGTATATAATATGTTGCTTTGTTCCCTATATTTGCACTGGTGGCGAACTTTGATGTCCAGTGGATGTAATATGTGTAATAGCCGTGATAGCCTAGCATAAGTTGCTTGCTTATTTATTTCCTTGTTGTCTGTCGGATGTGGGGTTCCGGCATTTCCTTAAGATTCGAACACTGGGGTGCGCGCGAAGTCTTTCCCTCCTACCGATCTACGCTCTAGCTCGCTAAGATCTCGCGGACGAACTCGACGAACTCGCAACACAGAAAGACACGAGGTTTATACTGGTTCGGGCCACCATTGTGGTGTAATACCCTACTCCAGTGTGGTGGTGGTGGATTGCCTCTTGGGCTGATGATGAAGAGTACAAGGGACTTGTGGCTAGGCTCTCGATCGGGTTGGATCAAGCTAAGATGAGACCATCCACTTCCTACTATGGTGGCTAGCTCTACTTATATAGGCCCTGGTCCTCTTCCCAAATATCGAGCGGGAAGGGAGCCAACAACGGCGGGCAAATTTGATGGGGGACAGCTAGTACAAGCTATCCTGACAAAAGTGGTCTTCGCCTGCGAAAAGCTCTGGTGGTGACACCGTCTTGGGCTCCACGATGACCTCCGTCTTGCCGTCCTCCTGGTCTTGGTCTCGTGGCACCAATATAGCAACCTTTGCCTGATGCCTCGGTACTCTTCGCCTGCGCTGGCCTCCTTAGCACCAAAGTGGAAATAAGGACGCTGCGCGCGCTGGCGCCCGCCTGGTGTCGTTCGTCATGGCTCACGTCACGAGGGCATCGTGAGGTTTTGCCCCGCCTTGATATCTCTGCTCCTCGTGAGCCTGCCTGGCTAGGCCACTCCAGAGGAGGTCTTGCGTCGTCCGCCTCGCGAGGGTCTTGGATGCCTTGTTCATGAAGATGGGCCGTACGGCCTGCTGCTTAGCCACGCTGTGGGCCGCAGGCAGGCAAGTCTGGGGACCCCCGTTCCCAGAACGCCGACAGTAGCCCCCGGGCCCAAGGTGCGCTCGGGCTTGGCTTCGTGGCGAAGCCAAGGGTCAAGTTTGGAGCACTGCGGGCCCCAAAAGCCTGCGGCCTCGGTTGACGCGTGGCGGTTGATTGGACGTGGGCGTCTCCGCTTCCCCACGCTGCCTCGGCAGCTGCACGACTTGACAAGTCCCTGCGACATGCCAGGAAAACCATCATTACCCGTGATCGTAGGAGACACCGGTTGGCCTTCTCTTGCTATAAATGGGGAGGGGGCGGAGTCCCCGACACCCATCTCTTCCTTGCTTGCTTGCTTCTTCCTCCCCGCTCCACTGCTGACAACAATGCCGCCTATGAGAAGGTTTTCTGCCAAAGAGAAAGGAAAGGCTCCCCGTGATGATCCGGGGCCACTCCCACCGAAGAAGAGGTCGATCCATCGCCATGATGAAGCGGCGATGTAGGTGGTGTCGAGGCCCTGGTGCGAGCGGCCTCCTTCGGGGTACCCGCTACCCTTGTACGCCCGAGCCGAGGGCTCGGGAGGTCGGAGCGACGAGCAGCGCCGCCCACGCCGCGTCCAGGGTCGCCGCGCCACGGCGACGCGTGCCGTCGCCCCTGGGATCCACGCCGCGGACTCCTCGCGCGAGTTGGTGCTGTGGGCGCCGATGCCTCCAAGCTCCTAGCACTAGTGCAGAACCGGGCTTTAGCGCCGGTTCGTAAGGACCTTTAGTGCCGGTTCCACAACTGGCACTAAAGAGTGGGGACTAAAGGTCCCCCCCCCTTTAGTACCGGTTCATCACGAACCGGCGCTAAAGTGCCACCACGTGGCACGTGCCAGGCCCGGGTGCATGCAGGACATTAGTACCGGTTGGTAACACCAACCGGTACTAAATGTTTGGGGTTTTTTTGGTATTATTTTTTATTTTTCCTTTAATTTTGTGTTTTCAATTTAATTTAGTGATTATTTTAGTTGTTAAATCATTAGGTGAAAGTACCGCAGATTAGTTTCGACTGGATGCATGTGGATCCTAGCTAAGTGATCAAGTATATGCCATATCCATATTATACTTGATCACCTATAATTAAGTGATCAAGTATAATATAAAAACTCTTGCATCATATCATCAACAACAGTAAATTAGCTAGCTAAAAATCATCATAGTCGTCATTACCACTGTTTAATCATCATAGTCATTACCGCTATCTAATCAGCACCGACACTAGCTTAAAGAAAAAACATTCACTTGTACCAGAAGCAAAGATATCATCGAGTTCAACATGGTCATCATATTATAAGCGTTCATAACACCACAAAAGCAAATCACCCTTTGAGATTAAGTTCAGGACGAAGAACACGGACATGAGAGGACAAAAGTACTAAGAGCATGAACTAGCTAAATCACTCCTGCTGCTCTCTCTCAGGTAAAATAGCATAGAACATGTATAGCTCTCCTGATTCATCATACTGGAGCATGCAGATGAACCTGTCTCTAATCATGGGTTGCGCTTCTCATTGCTGCCCCCTAGTACTTCTCTGGGATCGTTAACAATTTTGCTCCAATCTTTCACTATTAAGCATTCATTGCTTTTAGAAATCCTGAATGCACTCATGTGCAATGTAGGATATCTTGGCCGTAAGCTAACCATTGACATGTGACCTTTAGTCTCGATCCACTGAGGCACAACTGTCATCGGGAGTCCCTGTTGAAGAACATCGTATAGTAATTAATATACTTAGCAATGAAAGTTTAGCAAAAATTAATGTATGCAAAAGATGTACTGAGGACAAATAGTAAAAATCTTACCATCTTTCGTAAATAGATGTGACCGTAGTTCAATACGATCACTATTGGTCGCACGTTTTGAGTACTAACATTTCTAAGTGCAGGAAGAAAATTTGTCTTAACAGTATGAAGATCCTCAAGCCATGAAACATAATGACTTGTCTCCTCGCAGTTTAGTTCAGCTCCGGGACAGTAGTAGGTCATGTCTACCAAGCGCTGGACATGTTTGCTTGAATGGAAATGAGCTGTCAATACAAATTAGTTGTCAACTATTTTTGAATAAACAATATCAAAGACATAAATATGGTTGAGAAACTCACATAATGGTAGAACTGGAGGCGTCTGCACATTGACCCAGATGTCTCTATTACCTTCAATATCATCTTCCGGAAGAATATCAAAGCTGATAACCATATGGAGCTCAAATGCATAAGCCTTGCATAGTGCTTGCCAAATTTTGCATTCAAAATAGGTGTACGTGTCTGCATTGTATAATTTGACGTTGAAAGTATAACCATGCTCGGTCTTCAGGTAAACTCTCTTTACCTCCATAGTTTCCATAGCACTGAAACCTATCTTATCCAAGACAAAAATTCTTGCATGGGAGGGGATGCGCTAGTAGAATAGTGAAAATTTAAAATTATAAGTTGAAGCAAATGAAGCATATATAAGTCATGCTTAATTACGAAAAAAGACTTGTCGTTGTGACTTACAGTATCCACTTCGAAGGTCTCATCCAGCTTGATGCTGAAGCACCTATCATCAACAAGGAAATTTCTGTCGCACACGCCACGCTGGTCTTCACAGTATTCGCACTTAATGAAATCTTTTTCGTCGTCAGACGACATTTCCTATGTTCATATAGGTGAAACATTAAACACTTACTAGTTCTATTAATTCAACTACTTCTATTAGTCCAACTAGTTCTATTAATTCAACTAATTCTACTAAGCATTTAATGAAAATAAACTTGTTCTATTAATTTTCTTACTAAAATAAAGTAGCTAGTTCTATATAGTAATATTTTAATTAGATCATCAAATCTCAGATATCTAAATTTTCTTACAAAAAATAAACTAGTTCTATTAATTCAACTAATTCAACTAAGAATTTACAAAAAACAAACTAGTTCTATTAATTTTCTTACTAAAAAATATATATAAAGTAGCTATATATAGTAATATTTTAATTAGATCATCAAATCTCATATACCTAAATTTTCTTACTAAAAATAAACTAGTTCTACTAATTCAACTAGTTCAACTAAGCATTTACTAAAAATAAACTAGTTATATTAATTCAACTAGTTCAAATAATCTCATATACCTAAATTTTCTTACTAAACATAAACTTGTTCTATTAATTTTCATACTAAAATAAACTAGTTATATTAATTCAACTAGTTCAACTAAGCATTTACTAAAAATAAACTAGTTATACTAATTCAACTAGTTCAAATAATCTCATATACCTAAATTTTCTTACTAAAAATAAACTTGTTCTATTAATTTTCATACTAAAAATAAACTAGTTATATTAGTTCAACTAGTTCAAATCTCATATATATACCTAATTAATATCTAGCTAATTCATCTAAAATTGACATTAATATTTAACATCTTTTCCATATAATTCATCTAACATTAACATTCTAACATTCTTATCTACGTAATTCATCTAACATTAATCTAAACAACAGAAAAACAGAAAATAACTAAAAAATGTGTGTGTGTGTGTGTGTGTGTGTATGTGTGTGTGTACGAGCGGGGGGCGGCGGCGTACGGGCGGCGGCGCGAGACGGCGATGCGGCGGGGACGGCGCGACGACGGGCGGCGGGCCGGGGGCGACGGCGCGATCGAGACGGCGACGTAGTATGGGGCGGGAGCGACGGCGGTGACGGCGTACAACGGGCGGCGGGGGCGACGGCGGTGACGGCGACGACGGGCGGCGGGGGCGATGGCGCGCGGCGGGGGCGGCAAGGGCGGCGGGGCCAGCGAGGGTGGCGCGCGATGGGCGACGGCGCGGCGGCGGCGGCGATGTCGCGCGAAGAAGTTGGAGAAGAAGTGGGTCGATGTCGCGCGAAGAAGTTGGAGAAGAAGTGCGGCGATGTCGAGTTCGTAAGTGCCATATATATAGGAGGGGCCTTTAGTACCGGTTGGAGCCACCAACCGGTACTAAAGGCCAATTTTCGTCAGGTCAAGCGGCGGGAAACGGCCCCCTTTAGTACCGGTTCGTGGCTCGAACCGGTACTAAAGGCCCACGCATTAGTACCGGTTGGAGCCACCAACCGGTACTAATGGTTGTGCGCTGCCACCAGCGGTGCACAATGTTTAGTCCCACCTCACCGAGCGAAGGGCAGCCGCACTGGTTTATAAACCCAGCCGCGGCTGCTCCTTCGAACCTCTCTATATAGCAGGCTAATGGGCCTAACTTCGGCGCGCTGCCCTGTGAGCCTCCTAGCCCTTCTGGGCCTGTATTTGCAAACCCTAGGTCTGGCAGGCCCACTGGGCAGCTCCCCAACAATTTTTTATACAATTTTCTTCTATTTATTTCTGAGTAGTTTTTTTTCTTGTATTTAGTTTCTTTGTGAATATAACCATTTTTTATATAGTTTTTTTCTTTTCTGCTATTTAGTTTTGAGTAATTTTTTTATATAGTTTTTGTCTTTTCTATTTTATTTATTTTCTGTTTTATTATGATGCATACTGAACGCAAAAATAGGCTGGAGTTCAAATAAGTTTATAAAACATTGAAGTGATTTTCAATTTCACCGTCATTTAGCTCTCTAAACAAATCGGTAAATGACTGAAAAACAGCAAATGATGTCAGAACGTGTTGGAAATTTATGACGTCGCTTTGAATGATGCATACTGAACGCAAAATTAGGCTGGAGTTCAAATAAGTTTAAAAAACATTGAAGTGCCCGTGTAACAGATGAGTTCTCATCCGAAACCCTGATACTCCGAAAGAGATTGTCCAGTTTGTAGACGAGGTGCGTCCAGTTTTCGCCGTGGCCCTCTCTACTCTTTTGCACATGCTATGCGGGTGAAATGATGATACCATGCAAGGTTCCAACATTTTCAGAGTTCATTTTGTAGTGATTTTCAATTTCACCGTCATTTAGCTCTCTAAACAAATCGGTAAATGACCGAAAAACAGCAAATGATGTCAGAACATGTTGGAAATTTATGACGTCGCTTTGAATGAAGCATACTGAACGCAAAAATAGGCTGGAGTTCAAATAAGTTTAAAAAACATTGAAGTGCCCATGTAACAGATGAGTTCTCGTCCGAAACCCTGATACTTCGAAAGAGATTGTTCAGTTTGTACACGAGGTGCGTCCAGTTTTCGCCGTGACCCTCTCTACTCTATTGCACATGCTATGCGGGTGAAATGATGATACCATGCCAAGTTCCAACACTTTCAGAGTTCATTTTGTTATGATTTTCAATTTCACCGTCATTTAGCTCTCTAAACAAATCGATAAATGACTGAAAAACAGCAAATGATGTCAGAACGTGTTGGAAATTTATCACGTTGCTTTGAATGATGCATACTGAACGCAAAAATGGGCTGGAGTTCAAATAAGTTTAAAAACATTGAAGTGCCCATGTAACAGATGAGTTCTCGTCCGAAACCCTGATACTCCGAAAGAGATTGTCCAGTTTGTACACGAGGTGCGTCCAGTTTTTGCCGTGACCCTCTCTACTCTTTTGCACATGCTATGCGGGTGAAATGATGATACCATGCCAAGTTCCAACATTTTCAGAGTTCATTTTGTAGTGATTTTCAATTTCACCATCATTTAGCTCTCTAAACAAATCGGTAAATGACTGAAAAGCAACAAATGATGTCAGAACGTGTTGGAAATTTTTGATGTCGCTTTGAATGATGCATACTGAACGCAAAAAATAGGCTGGAGTTCAAATAAGTTTAAAAAACATTGAAGTGCCCGTGTAACAGATGAGTTCTCGTCCGAAACCCTGATACTCCGAAAGAGATTGTCCAGTTTGTACATGAGGTGCGTCCAGTTTTCGCCATGACCCTCTCTACTCTTTTGCACATCCTATGCGGGTGAAATGATGATACCATGCCAAGTTCCAACATTTTCAGAGTTCATTTTGTAATGATTTTCAATTTCACCGTAATTTAGCTCTCTAACAAATCGGTAAATGACTGAAAAACAGCAAATGATGTCAGAACGTGTTGGAAATTTTTGATGTCACTTTGAATGATGCATACTGAACGCAAAAATAGGCTGAAGTTCAAATAAGTTTAAAAAACATTGAAGTGCCCGTGTAACAGATGAGTTCTCGTCCGAAACCCTGATACTCCGAAAGAGATTGTCCAGTTTGTACACGAGGTGCGTCCAGTTTTCGCTGTGACCCTCTCTACTCTTTTGCACATGCTATGCGGGTGAAATGATGATACCATGCCAAGTTCCAACATTTTCAGAGTTCATTTTGTAGTGATTTTCAATTTCACCATCATTTAGCTCTCTAAACAAATCGGTTAATGACTGAAAAACAGCAAATGATGTCAGAACGTGTTGGAAATTTATGACGTCGCTTTGAATGATGCATACTGAACGCAAAAATAGGCTGGAGTTCAAATAAGTTTAAAAAACATTGAAGTGCCCGTGTAAGAGATGAGTTCTCGTCCGAAACCCTGATACTCCGAAAGAGATTGTCTAGTTTGTACACGAGGTGCGTCAAGTTTTCGCCGTGACCCTCTCTACTCTTTTGCACATGCTATGCGGGTGAAACAATGATACCATGCCAAGTTCCAACATTTTCAGAGTTCATTTTGTAGTGATTTTCAATTTCACCGTAATTTAGCTCTCTAAAAAAATCGGTAAATGACTGAAAAACAGCAAATGATGTCAGAACGTGTTGGAAATTTATGACGTCGCTTTGAATGATGCATACTGAACGCAAAAATAGGCTGGAGTTCAAATAAGTTTAAAAAACATTGAAGTGCCCGTGTAACAGATGAGTTCTCGTCCGAAACCCTGATACTCCTAAAGAGATTGTTCAGTTTGTACACGAGGTGCGTCCAGTTTTCGCCGTGACCCTCTCTACTCTTTTGCACATGCTATGCGGGTGAAATGATGATACCATGCCAAGTTCCAACATTTTCAGAGTTCATTTTGTAGTGATTTTCAATTTCACCGTCATTTAGCTCTCTAAACAAATCGGTAAATGACTGAAAAATAGTAAATGATGTCAGAACGTGTTGGAAATTTATGACGTCGCTTTGAATGATGCATACTGAACGCAAAAATAGGCTGGAGTTCAAATAAGTTTAAAAAACATTGATTATCATAAAAAATACATTGATTATCAATGATCTTTTTGTGTACAATCTGAATTGTCAATATGAGTCCTCAACGGTTTAGAAACCGGTGAAGACTCATATTGCGACCACAAATTCTACACACAGAGTTCAATGAAGACCAAGTGCTTGTGATAGTTTGAGAAGTAACATATTTAAGGTGGTAAAAATCTTGCTAGGGGAGCGAGGTGGGACTAAAAACAGCCTGCAACAACCTCTTTACTACCGGTTCGTGCCACGAACCGGTACTAAAGGTGCTGGCCGGGCCCCATTCTCTTTAGTACCGGTTCGTGGCATGAACCGGTACTAAAGGTTCGCCCCGAACCGGTACTATAGATCTCCTCCCGCCTAGCCGTTTGAACCGGCACTAATGGACACATTAGTGCCGGCTCAAATGCAAACCGGCACTAATGTGTCTCACATTTGACCCTTTTTCTACTAGTGTGGATCCGCTTCCCGCGGTTCTTCTCTGACGTGATGCCGCCGAGGGGGCCTCTCGAGCTCTGGTTGCAGCACGCCGACTGCAGCGCTCCGGCGACCGGAGCGGTTCCCACCAGCAAGATCTTCATGCCCCGCGGCTGGGGGAGATCGCACAGGTCTGCCGTGCGAGGGGCGCCCTCGCGATCCACTTCGAGTACGACGGCGCTTCCACGCTCTTCTTCAAGGTCTTCGACGCCGAGGGCCGCCGCCTGGAGTGCTGCTCCGGAGAGGAGCACCAAACTGACGCGCGCTCCGCTCGCGGCTACTCCAGCAGCGGCAGCCCTTGGGAGTCCAGTAGCTCTCCTGAGCCTTACGAGACTCCGGAGACGAGCGCTGACAGCTACATGCCCCCGAGCTCTCGCCGCACGCGGAGCAGAGTTGCGACGCCCGGCCGTCGTCGCCGCTGATCTAGATGGGGTTGGCGCCGGCCCCCCGTGGCCCACTGTTGATGATGGCGTCCGCCACGGAAGGGTGTAGATAGGATTCCCCTTAGTATCAGCTTTTGTTTCCTGCGAACAATCATGAATCACCCCGTGGGGGCATGTAAGGGTCTGTAATGTCTTCTGTGCCTATCTTCCCTATTATGAGAATTTGGTGAACGCATGTCCGTTAAGGCTCGGTCCCCCCTTTCTTTCCTCGCGATAGCTTGTTGCTCTACGCTGACAGGTCCCGGTCCCCAGGCAGGCTACAGCCGTCGCTGGTATGCCAGTTCGCGTGCCGTGGTCAACGCCAGGAGGTGTGCGGCTCGAGGTCCAGTAAGAGCCCCTGAGGCGCGATGCTCAGGAGGTCCCCCTTAGCGCTCAAGCAGCCATGGTAAGGCGAGAAAGGGAGTCGACGTGGCCGCAAAGGGGTTGCGGCAAGGCGTGAGCGACCATTAGGCCCAAACATTTAGCCGATCCGAGTGCAGGACTTATCTTGTTGATTTCGTGACGACTCCTGACGTTGCGCCAGAGCTGCGCGCCTACTTGTGCGACATAGCTAGACCGGCCCATACGAGTTCCCCTCCCCTCATGCTCTCCTTAGTGCTCTACGTCCTCAGATCCTGGCCCTCGAGCGAGCTCAGCCGCCGCTGGTATGCCAGGTCGCGATGCCGTGGTCAAGGCCAGGGGGTGAGTGCTGGAGAGCCAGTAAGAGCTCCTGAGTCGCGATGCTTAGGAGCCCCCCTTTTAACGTGCAAGCCAATTGCACGAGAGAAAAGGATACTCGCGGTGCCGCCTGCTATCCTTCCCACAGGATCCTTGTGAACAGGCACAAGAAGAAACACGGTTTGCCGTTACAGCTGTCAGCCTGCCGCTGGTTGCTCTGGATGAGATGAAGGCACTGAGTGCCTGGTGAGGTGACATGCGCGGGGCATGCCGCGAGCCAGAGCTCGACCGCTCAGGTTTGTCGACGTGACAGGGACAGACCCATGCACCTGCGCCGTGCCTGTGTGGAGGCCCCGGGGGAGGCGATGATCGGGCAGGTGGTAGCAGTTGGCAGGTTAAGCATGGAGAGCAGATCAGCTTAGGTAAATGCAGGAAGATATATGCCACTGGGTCCGGCCCGAGCGGCTTGGGGATGATGCAGCCCGAGGGGCGCCCCCAGCAAGGTAAGCTAAAGACATAAGCAAAAGGGATACATGCCACAGGGACGGACCCACGTGGCCTGGGAATAATGCAGCCCGAGGGGCGCTCCCAGCTAAATGAACTTGGAAGATGTCACCTGGTTCTGTAGACGAAGTAGAGTTGGTGCAGCTGAAGGCGTGCGCTGAAGAAATGACTCCTCATGAGCCACCGGGACCCTGAGCCTCAGGAGGCTCTGGGGTTCGGGAGGTTCCCTGAAGACCATCTCCATCTCCTCCAGGACGGCGTGGTACCTGGCCTCCTGAGCCGCCAGGACACGCCGCAGGTCGCGTTGATAGGCTGATGCCACGCTCGGCAAGCCGAAGGGCATGAGAACGTAGCTGTGTGGTGGGCCCTCGCAGCAGCCCACACGCGATGGCCAGAAGCGCTCCTGGGATGCGGCCCTGTTGAGCCCTGGGACGTCGATGCAGACGCGCAGCTCAGCATCCTCGCCTGGATGGGGAACTGCGCCTCGTGAGCGGTTGTCGCCGTGCATGGCCCTTGCATCTTGCAGTTCCTGAGTGGTCTTGGTGATGAACTCCTGAGTGGTGGGCACTCCTTGCCCTGTGCTCTCCTGAGGAACATGTGCCGCGAAGCACGCTTCCAAGTGGCGCCCAAGCGCCTCCTGTCACGACCGGTTTTCCAATAAAAATATTTATTGAGAGACCGATCCCTTTTACGGACCAGTAGAGAAGAATTCCTTCTTACTGGTAGACAAAATCTTGATCACAGAAGAAAATACCAGGAGTACTGAATATAATACAAGGTTGAGCGGAGACTGCTCAACAATTTATTACATACACGCCAATAAAACATAAAGGCGGATAGGGTGGCATAACTACTAACTCACGATAAAAGCGGTGGTGGAAAAATCACAGCGGAGTGGGTGACAAGACTCCTGGATCTAACAACTCTTCGAGCGTCGGAGTGAGGCTCGAGGAGACTTATCGCGGGTGGCGGAAGCGTATATAATACAAGTGACCAATATCCAGGATCGCACGGGACTGACTGGGACTCCTCTAGGCGTCGGACTCACTATCAAACTCTTCATCCATGAGATCGCCTTCGTCAACATCTGGCCAAATCAACAAGCCAGGTGAGTACTATGAAAGTACTCGCAAGACAGTTCGGACATAAGATATAACAAATGTAAACATGATGCATATGAATAGATTAACAAGCGCACTCAAATAATGAGGTAATAATGCATGGGAAGTAAAAGGGAAGTCGGGCGGTAGTCCTCCCGAAATCCCAAAGTAAATACTGAGGGCCAAACGAGTGTCTGAATGACTCCTCGAGAGGAAAAATACAAGAATAACAATGCCGCAGTCGGGCGTCAAGGCGACACCACATAAAGGGCTTAAAATAGAAAATAAAAGACAGTGCGTGCCACAGTCAGACGTCTGAGCGACATCACATAAAGGGCTTATATTGAAAGTAAAAGACAAACATGCCACAGTCGGACGTCTGAGCGACATCACATAAAGGGCTTATATTGAAAGTAAAAGACAAACATGCCACAGTCGGACGTCTGAGCGACATCACATAAAGGGCTTATATTGAAAGTAAAAGACAAACATGCCACAGTCGGACGTCTGAGCGACATCACATAAAGGGCTTATATTTCATAATTTAGTAGTTCATGAATTTAATATCACAACAAGGGAATATTCAGGTATGAGATAAACAGCAGGGTTAGTCCATCCACAGGAATAACGTTCAACCAAGTTTACCGCTCAAGCTTATTTACCGGGGAAAGAGTATACCATGAGGATTTGACACAGACATGGAAACCTGATCACGCTACTTGACCATGGACACGATGACCCGGAAGGATTTGACTCTGCAGAGTTTGTACTTTAACCACAGCCAACGGATTTCAGTAGTCACGGGGACTAGTTCCGTTTACGGTGTTTTGGAAGAAACACATCTAACCAGTACACACCCATTCAACATTCCGAAGCCAGGAATCACCCTCGGCAACGTTCAAGAAAAACCTTGAGACGGGGAGGCTACAACCTCGCGTAGCATGGGATCAAATTTATATACGCGCGCTCTAAGGGGTGCCCCCCTCTCGGTCCCAACCGGAAACACCCATGCCCCCTGACCGGATGACTGGCTTTAATCCAGGACCATGGAACCCTCATCCCGGCCCCTCTATTTGGTGTGTACACGGAAAGAGGTTGACAACTTACTAAACCGCATTCTGGCAGAAAACATGTGGTAGCACGGAAGGGGGAAGAACGATAACGTGACTCCGTCCACGTTAACGTCGGAATTTATCGGATGACGTAAGGCTGGCATGCTACAACAGTACCACCTTACTGCCCTTCATGTCACCACATGACTAGGCCATCTCTCATCAGAGATCATAGTAATCTTCGGAACACACGGGTAGTTGCCTTACATGCAACGAGATACTCACCGATGCTCATATGCCAAGCACAACCATTCAAGCAAACATGCAAAACACCTATCATATCAAAGGTTCAAACATGCTTGCCTGGTTCGGAGAAGTCGGAGTCTAGCTCGGCGAAGTTCGCGGCTCCGTCACCTCTTCCGGAACCTACGGTATAGCGAAAATGTATACTAGCGTGAAAACCAACGCGTGCATAAAAGTTGTTCCAAAAAATTTCCAAATAAATACTATAAAAAACTAGACAAAAATATAAGACTGTCAGAAAATAGAATCACTCAAAAATCACTTTTTATTAAAAAGTTATAAGGGTTTTTGTCCAGGGACTAATCTGTGATGAAACAGAAAAGAACCAGGGACTTAACTGAGAAAACAGAAAACGGTTCGAAGAGAAACGCGCCAGCCCAAAGAGAAAACGTACTTGCCCGAAGGCGCCAACAGAAAACGCTTCGGGGAGAGAAAGAAGAGAGGCTGACGTGGGGGTCCCACATGTCAGGTTTAAATCCTCGCCGGCGCCCGAAGGCTGCGGTGGTCGCCGGCGTCGAACCATGGCGAGTCAGGGAGATCGGAGTGTACCAAGAGGTTCAGCGTGTTCTTCCGTGTCGGTGGGTGGTGGACTTGGTCGTCGGAGAGCACCACGTCGACGGTGACACTTTCTCCGGCGGACGGCGGCTCGGGCGGTGGTGGAGAACTCCGGTGGGTGCTGCAAACTCCGAATTGAAGCGCGGGTCAGGAGAGTGGATGCATAAGGAAGCTACTGGCAAGAGCTGAGAGTTAGAGGTGCACGCACAGGAGCGAATCGAGCTGGATCCCGTGGCGGGTCGCGGCGGCCGGAGTTGAGGAAGAAGACTCCCTCGGGGCTCTCCCAGTGGCTAGGTGGGGTGTTGGAGGTGTGCAGAGGTGGTGTGGGTTCTAGATGGAGCTGGGGGCCTCTATTTATAGGCGATTCGAGGGGGTGGCCGTGAACGGGATCGCTCCGGCGAGCAATTACGGCGAGGCAATGGCTTGGCAGGGAGCTTAAGTGCCAGGCAGCATCAGGGAGGTGTACTGGTGTCGTTCCCCCCCTAATCCTGGTCGGGCTTGGCGTAATGGCGCCGGTCCTCGACGGGGCGGCTGTACGGGCACGACGGCAGCAGAGAGCGCGCTCCGCGCCTAGCGGTTCACGACGAGGGTGGCAGCGTGCACTGGGGAGTGGATGGCCACGCGGCGGCCTCCGGTGGCTTGGGCGGCGCTGGACGGCGCCGTCTGTACTGCGCCTCTCTCTGGTGGCCGCAAAGCCGCCGCTGCCGTCGGTCACGAGGCGGCGCACCTCCTCCTGCTCGTCGCCGACGTCCGCAACCTTCCAGGCGCTCGTGCGGTGCAGAGGACAAGGGGGAGGGGACGGGGAGCAAGGCGCCACAGTGACACTGGCAAGATGGACAACGAACACTGAAGAAAACGACAGTGCACTGAAACTGTTCTCTGAACTTAACTGAACATGACAGCAACAGTGTCTAGTAGGTGTTCGAAGAAATGATTTGGCATGAAGAAAATTTTTCCTGGAGCTGGGATTTGGTGAGGTGACCTCTCAATGCACCCAGAGGCTGCCTGATTTTTCTCAGATTTTTAGGAGAAGGATTTGAATGAATTTCATCAAATTTGGCAAATTTGGTCCAAACTTGCAGCAAGTATAGTTTGAAATATTTGAAGTGGATCTTCATGGATCCTGGTTGAGGGTTCAAAGGACTAGCTAGGGAAATTGGTTTGGAGACAAAACTCAAAGCAGAAAGAGTAGCTCCTTTGTAAACCTCCAAGGATCAAGATAGAAGGCAGAAATAATTTGTGATAAGAAATAAATGGAAATAATTATATGGAGAGGTTCAACTTGCTGGTCTTGAAGTACATCATGATCCAAAGATGAGGAAAGGCTTATGAGAGGGGATTTACACTTAGGTCATGGCAAGAGAGATTTTTGAAAGTGGAAAAGGATCATTCCAAAAGCCATAGGGCTTTTTAAGGGAATTTTCAAAAGACATTTTTCCAAGTGAAAAGCACTTTGGTTTGAGTCCATATAAAAAGGGAAAACCTCCAAGACCAAAAAAATCAAGTCTTGGGTGAATTCAAAACAAAACACTTGTCATAAATAAAATATTTGAGAGGGAGAGTTCTTTAGAAGAATAATTTAAATCACCTCCCTCAAATCAAATAAAAGTTTTAAAAAAAACAAATAAAATTTTGGGTGTCACAACACCTACCCCCTTAGGAAAAATCTCGTCCTCGAGATTTCAGCTGATCCTCAAATAGATACGGATACTCTGCCTGGAGAAAATCTTCCCTTTCCCATGTAGCTTCATCCTCAGAGTGGTTGCTCCACTGGACCTTGAAAAATTTTGTCGTTTTCTGACGGGTCCTCCTTTCAGACTCTTCCAAAATCTTTACTGGCCGCTCTCTGTAGGTGAGGTCTGGTTGCACATCAATGACTTCATGGGATACATGCTTCTCCGGGTTACTTACACATTTTCTCAATTGTGAGACGTGGAACACGTCATGGACGTCTGACAGCTCCTTGGGTAGGTCTAGTTTGTAGGCTACCGTGCCTCTTCGTGCAACTATGCAGAATGGTCCAATAAACCTTGGGGCTAGCTTCCCCTTAATTTTGAACCGTTGCAGACCCCTCATAGGAGACACTCGGAGGTATACGAAATCACCGGGTTCAAAGCTGACCTCACGATGTTTTTGATCGTAATAGCTCTTCTGTCGGCTTTGGGCTGTCTTGAGTCTGTCCCTGATCTGTTTAACTTTCTCCTCGGCCTCCTTGAGCCTGTCTGGGCCGAAGATACGACTGTCACCTGTCTCTGACCAATTCAGTGGGGTACGACACCTCCGTCCGTACAATGCTTCAAAGGGTGCCATTTGTAAGCTGGCTTGGTAACTGTTGTTGTAAGAAAACTCGGCGTATGGCAAACTTTCTTCCCAACTGGATCCATAGGTGAGCACACAGGCTCTCAGCATGTCCTCTAGGATTTGGTTCACATGTTCCGTTTGTCCATCAGTCTGAGGGTGGTACGCTGTACTGAAAGCTAGTTGCGTGCCCAGAGCTTGTTGCAGGTGATCCCAAAATTTAGAGACAAATTGAGTGCCTCGATCGGATATTATAGTCTGTGGGACTCCATGCAGACAGACTATACGGGAGAGGTAAAGCTTGGCTAGCCTTCATGTGGAGTAGGTTGTCTTCACGGGGATGAAATGGGCTACCTTGGTTAGCCTATCTGTGATGACCCATATGGCATCATTACCGCGTTGTGATCGAGGTAGTCCGACGATGAAGTCCATTCCTATTTCATCCCATTTCCACTCCGGTATCCTGTTTGGCTGGAGTAGCCCTGCTGGCTTTTGATGCTCGGCCTTGATGCGCTGACATGAATCGCAACAAGCAATAAATGCGGCGATATCCCTTTTCATACCGTGCCACCAAAATCTTTCCTGAATGTCTTTGTACATTTTGGTTCCTCCAGGGTGGATCGAGTATGGAGCGGTGTGGCTTTCGGTTAGGATTTGTTGCTTGAGTTCCTCAATGTTAGGTACGCAAAGTCTGTCTCCGTACCATAATATTCCTTCACTGTCTGTGACGAACTCTGAAGCCTTACCAAGGTTCATTTTCCTCTTTATACCTTCGATGCTGGGATGTCCCTGCTGAGCCTTCTTAATTTGTTCCACTAGGGTGGGTTGTATCTCTAGATTTGATACGGTGCCCTCAGAGACTAACACCATGTTGAGCCTAGCGAACTCTTGCTGAAACTTAGGCCTCAAGTTTTGTGGACCGTCGTTGTCCAGGCTGGGGTTCCGACTAAGGGCATCAGCCACTACATTTGCTTTCCCTGGGTGGTAGTGAATGCCGACATCATAGTCCTTGACTAATTCCAACCAGCGTCGTTGGCGTAAATTTAGCTCTGGCTGTGTGAAAATATATTTAAGGCTCTTATGGTCCGTATATATTTCACAACGATTTCCCAACAGAAAGTGCATCCACTCCTTGAGTGCATGGATGACCGCTGCTAGCTCCAAGTCATGAGTTGGATAATTTTCCTCATGTTTCCGCAGTTGCCTGGAGGCATACGCGACCACTTTGCCATCTTGCATCAGTACACATCCGAGGCCCTTCCGGGATGCGTCACAATACACTTCAAAGCTCTTGTGTATGTCTGGCACGGTTAAGACCGGTGCGGTTGTTAGTTTCTTCTTGAGTTCTTGGAATCTTTTCTCGCATGCTTCCGTCCATACAAATTTCTTGTCTTTCTTGAGCAACTGTGTCATTGGTTTTGCCACAGTGGAGAATCCTTCAATAAATCTTCTGTAATATCCGGCCATTCCTAGGAAACTCCGCACATCTGTCACGTTGGCGGGTGGTTTCCAGTCAAGTATGGCTTTGACTTTTTCTGGGTCTACGGCCACGCCTTCTTGGTTTAATATATGGCCTAGGAAACCAACTTGCCTTAGCCAAAATTCACACTTGCTAAATTTGGCGTACAATTGATGTTTCCTTAATTCTCCCAAAACAATTCGGAGATGCTCAGCATGCTCTTCTGGTGTCCTTGAATATACCAGAATATCGTCAATGAACACCACAACAAATTTGTCCATGAATTTCATAAACACTTTGTTCATGAGGTGGACAAAATATGCGGGGGCGTTCGTTAGTCCAAAAGGCATCACTGTGAACTCATATAATCCGTATCTGGAGGTGAATGTTGTTTTAGGGATATCTTCTGTCCGTACTTTCAATTGATGATATCCCGATCTCAAATCAATTTTTGAGAACACCTTGGCTTGCGCGAGCTGATCAAACAAATCATTTATCCGTGGCATCGGATATTTGTTTTTGATGGTGACCATATTGAGAGCTCGATAGTCTATACACAATCTTAGTGTCCCATCCTTTTTCTTGGCGAATAATACTGGCGAACCCCAAGGTGAGGAGCTGGCCCGAATAAAACCTTTGTCCAGTAATTCCTTTATCTACTTCTTCAATTCTACCAATTCTGAGGGTGCCATTCTATAGGGTTTCTTATAGATGGGAGTGGTGCCAGGTGCTAGTTCAATGCTGAACTCTATCTCTCGGTCTGGTGGCATGCCTAGTAGTTCTTCAGGAAATACGTCAGGAAACTCGCATACCACTGGAACTTTTCTCAATTCTGAAATGTCCACCTTGTTTAGCTTTGGTTGCCGTGGCCGTGGTCTCTCTTGAGTGGTAACTTTTATTGTCTTGCCGTGATGGTGAGTGAGAATCACGGTCCGATTGAAACAGTCAATAAATCCTTTGTTGGTGGTCAACCAGTCCATCCCTAAAATGACATCCAGTCCTTTGTTTTCTAACACGATAAGATTAGCTTGAAACTGTAGTCCTTCGAACTCAATGATCATTCCTTGGCGGTAACTCTGAGCGATCTGCTTATTTCCGGGGGACTTGATGATCATAGATTTTTCCAAGGGAAGTATCGGAAAACCATGTTGCAAAACAAAATTCTTCGAAACGAACGAATGGGAAGCTCCAGAATCAAACAAAACCGTGGCAGGTACTGTGTTGACAGGGAACGTACCGAGCACGATGTCTGGGGCATTCTGTGCTTCTTCTCTGGTCACATGGTTCACATGACCCTTCCTGTGGTTGTTGTTGGGATTGAAGTTGTTGCGCTTGGGGGCTGGATTGTTCCCACCATTGTTCGGTTTGGGGGCCGAGTTCCTTGGCTTTGGGCACTGTTTGGCATAGTGCCCTTCTTCACCACAAGCATAGCAAGTGACCCCCGGACGGTATGTGAAGTCCTTGTCCCTGGAATGAAACTGCCTGGTTGGCCTTAGATCAGTAGTCGTGGATTTCCTTGCTTCAGTCCTCTGAACATCAGTCTTGCTTCGGTTGTTGCGAGCAAGGGTCGTCTTATCCCTCTTTCGCTTACGGATATCTTCCAGACTACGGCGCTCATTCTCCAAGGTAATGGCCTTGTCAACCAGAGTTTTAAAATCCGGGAAAGTGTGTATAACCAGTTGGCATCTTAGTGCCGGTGCCAGGCCGTCCAAGAATTTTTCCATCCTCTTGTTCTCTGTCATGTGCTCGTCGTAGGCATAACGAGATAGCTGGGTAAACTGACCGTTGTATTCTGTCACTGACATGCCTCTTTGCTTGAGGTCATCAAAATCTCTCTTCTTGATTTTTATGATGCTCCTGGGGATGTGTGCCCCACGAAAATCTTCCTTAAACTCTTCCCAGGTGATGTTGTGTTCACTGGGATGCATGTGTAGGAAGTTCTCCCACCATGCTGCAGCTGCTCCAGTGAGGTAGTGAGGTGCATAAAGCACCTTCTCATGATCTGAACACTGAGCAATAATCAGCTTCCTTTCGATGTCTCGAAGCCATTCATCGGCTTCCAGCGGCCTATCAGTGTGAGCAAACGTTGATGGGCGTGTCTTCTGCAGTTCAGACAACTTGGAGTGTGGTTGGTATGGCTCACGGTGATTTCCCATATTGATGACGTGATTCATCATCTCTTGGTGCTGTTGCTGGCTTTGTTCGAAGAGACGGCATACTTGAGACAAGGCTGCTTCGCTGTCCTGTTGACTGGACTGTCCCTGAGTGAAGTTGTTGCTAGTCTGTGTCCCATAAACTTCTTCTGGCTGATTGGGCATGGAACGAGTCCACGGACGAGACATTTTTCCAGTCTGGGGTATTATTTTGCAAAATACATAAGAAGAACTGTGTGGCACAAGGAAAATCTTGCAAAGGCAAAAATTAAAAGACCTCAAGATTTTTCAAGAAAACATAAACGATTTCGCACGGGGAAGAACTGCTTAGCACATATCTTACACGCGAAACACAAACATACGATACAGCACTCAGGATGTGCGTACACATTCCTGACATGTTATTAGACTAGCACACTCCTTCGGAAAGCAGCGTACACAAGTACTACAAACTAACGTACAGATAAAACACATCATACAAGCAGACACAACGCGCGGCTACTCGGTGCTCTCAGTCGGAGATGGTGACGATGTCCTTTCCCTTGCCGAGGGCAAGACTCAGCGGTGCAGGAGATTCAACCTCCACCTCCTCTCTAGAAGGCTCCTGGCGCATAGCACTGCGCTGCGGTGATAGCGCGGGTGCGACAGGCGGTAGTGCGGGTGCGGCAGGCGGTGCAGCTCTGACTGGAGTAGGAGCGATGACTCGGTCGAACTCCTCAGTGGTAGGCAGACGGCGAGCAGTGGCTAAAATGGCCGGTGCATAAGATGCTGAGGACGAGACGAATGTCAGAGGCGGTGCCATGTGTAGAAGCTCCTTCCTGCTGGCAGGACCGCCCCGGACTAAGTCCATGCGGGCAGCCACAAGATCGTCCACGAGGTTGTCGAAAGATTCCTCCAGAGCTTTGAGGTACTCAACAACCATCTCGATGGCTTCATCTCGCTCTCCGCTATGGCAGGCGAATGCATAATGACACGTATATGGCACATGGCATGGGAGGTAGCGGTAGCGACGAGTCTTCATCATAGGAAGAATGTCCCGAAGGCGAGCTATCGCCTCACGGGCAGCCATCTGCATGGCATGCCTCTCTGTAGGCATGGCCCTTCCCACAAAACGGAAGTGGCGAGACGCAGAACGTCCTCCCTTGAATTGCACCACGGCCTGGTGCATAGACACGTCATCGCTGAGCTTGTGCTGGTAAAGCATGAACTCCGGACGAGTCGCTGGCCGGATCGCGAGCTTGGTGATGGGGACGAGGAGTTTGACAAACCCCTCGGGCACATTAGTGAACACCCGAGTCCCGCAGTTGCTGCTAGCCATCTACAAAAGTAGGCAAAATTCTGAGTAGTCATGTCATAAATTTATGATGACCAACAGAAAAATAGCTACATTTGCAAACCTGTTGAAGAAACTCTAAAACGCTAACAACCGGTTAGCGATCGCACCTAATGGCTTCCTACAGTCAGCCTGGCTCTGATACCAAGCTTGTCACGACCGGTTTTCCAATAAAAATATTTATTGAGAGACCGATCCCTTTTACGGACCAGTAGAGAAGAATTCCTTCTTACTGGTAGACAAAATCTTGATCACATAAGAAAATACCAGGAGTACTGAATATAATACAAGGTTGAGCGGAGACTGCTCAACAATTTATTACATACACGCCAATAAAACATAAAGGCGGATAGGGTGGCATAACTACTAACTCACGATAAAAGCGGTGGTGGAAAAATCACAGCGGAGTGGGTGACAAGACTCCTGGATCTAACAACTCTTCGAGCGTCGGAGTGAGGCTCGAGGAGACTTATCGCGGGTGGCGGAAGCGTATATAATACAAGTGACCAATATCCAGGATCGCACGGGACTGACTGGGACTCCTCTAGGCGTCGGACTCACTATCAAACTCTTCATCCATGAGATCGCCTTCGTCAACATCTGGCCAAATCAACAAGCCAGGTGAGTACTATGAAAGTACTCGCAAGACAGTTCGGACATAAGATATAACAAATGTAAACATGATGCATATGAACAGATTAACAAGCGCACTCAAATAATGAGGTAATAATGCATGGGAAGTAAAAGGGAAGTCGGGCGGTAGTCCTCCCGAAATCCCAAAGTAAATACTGAGGGCCAAACGAGTGTCTGAATGACTCCTTGAGAGGAAAAATACAAGAATAACAATGCCGCAGTCGGGCGTCAAGGCGACACCACATAAAGGGCTTAAAATAGAAAATAAAAGACAGTGCATGCCACAGTTGGACGTCTGAGCGACATCACATAAAGGGCTTATATTGAAAGTAAAAGACAAACATGCCACAGTCGGACGTCTGAGCGACATCACATAAAGGGCTTATATTGAAAGTAAAAGACAAACATGCCACAGTCGGACGTCTGAGCGACATCACATAAAGTGCTTATATTGAAAGTAAAGGACAAACATGCCACAGTCGGACGTCTGAGCGACATCACATAAAGGGCTTATATTTCATAATTTAGTAGTTCATGAATTTAATATCACAACAAGGGAATATTCAGGTATGAGATAAACAGCAGGGTTAGTCCATCCACAGGAATAACGTTCAACCAAGTTTACCGCTCAAGCTTATTTACCGGGGAAAGAGTATACCATGAGGATTTGACACAGACATGGATACACTGATCACGCTACTTGACCATGGACACGATGACTCGGAAGGATTTGACTCTGCAGAGTTTGTACTTTAACCACAGCCAACGGATTTGAGTAGTCACGGGGACTAGTTCCGTTTACGGTGTTTTGGAAGAAACACATCTAACCAGTACACACCCATTCAACATTCCGAAGCCAGGAATCACCCTCGGCAACGTTCAAGAAAAACCTTGAGACGGGGAGGCTACAACCTCGCGTAGCATGGGATCAAATTTATATACGCGCGCTCTAAGGGGTGCCCCCTCTCGTTCCCAACCGGAAACACCCATGCCCCCTGACCGGATGACTGGCTTTAATCCAGGGCCATGGAACCCTCATCCCGGCCCCTCTATTTGGTGTGTACACGGAAAGAGGTTGACAACTTACTAAACCGCATTCTGGCAGAAAACATGTGGTAGCACGGAAGGGGGAAGAACGATAACGTGACTCCGTCCACGTTAACGTCGGAATTTATCGGATGATGTAAGGCTGGCATGCTACAACAGTACCACCTTACTGCCCTTCATGTCACCACATGACTAGGCCATCTCTCATCAGAGATCATAGTAATTTCGGAACGCACGGGTAGTTGCCTTACATGCAACGGGATACTCACCGATGCTCATATGCCAAGCAAAACCATTCAAGCAAACATGCAAAACACCCATCACATCAAAGGTTCAAACATGCTTGCCTGGTTCGAAGAAGTCGGAGTCTAGCTCGGCGAAGTTCGCGGCTCCGTCACCTCTTCCGGAACCTACGGTATAGCGAAAATGTATACTAGCGTGAAAACCAACGCGTGCATAAAAGTTGTTCCAAAAAAATTTCAAATAAATACTATAAAAAACTAGACAAAAATATAAGACTGTCAGAAAATGAATCACTCAAAAATCACTTTTTATTAAAAAGTTATAAGGTTTTTTGTCCAGGGACTAATCTGTGATGAAACAGAAAAGAACCAGGGACTTAACTGAGAAAACAGAAAACGGTTCGAAGAGAAACGCGCCAGCCCAAAGAGAAAACGTACTTGCCCGAAGGCGCCAACAGAAAAGGCTTCGGGGAGAGAAAGAAGAGAGGCTGACGTGGGGGTCCCACATGTCAGGTTTAAATCCTCGCCGGCGCCCGAAGGCTGCGGTGGTCGCCGGCGTCGAACCACGGCGAGTCAGGGAGATCGGAGTGTACCAAGAGGTTCAGCGTGTTCTTCCGCGTCGGTGGGTGGTGGACTTGGTCGTCGGAGAGCACCACGTCGATGGCGACACTTTCTCCGGCGGACGGCGGCTCGGGCGATGGTGGAGAACTCCGGTGGGTGCTGCAAACTCCGAATTGAAGCGCGGGTCAGGAGAGTGGATGCATAAGGAAGCTACTGGCAAGAGCTGAGAGGTAGAGGTGCACGCACGGGAGCGAATCGAGCTGGATCCCGTGGCGTGTCGCGGTGGCTGGAGTTGAGGAAGAAGACTCCCTCGGGGCTCTCCCAGTGGCTAGGTGGGGTGTTGGAGGTGTGCAGAGGTGGTGTGGGTTCTAGATGGAGCTGGGGGCCTCTATTTATAGGCGATTCGAGGGGGTGGCCGTGAACGGGATCGCTCCGGCGAGCAATTACGGCGAGGCAATGGCTTGGCAGGGAGCTTAAGTGGCCAGGCAGCATCAGGGAGGTGTACTGGTGCCGTTCCCCCGCTAATCCTGGTCGGGCTTGGCGTAATGGCGCCGGTCCTCGACGGGGCGGCCGTACAGGCACGGCGGCGGCAGAGAGCGCGCTCCGCGCCTAGCGGTTCACGACGAGGGTGGCAGCGCGCACTAGGGAGTGGATGGCCACGCGGCGGCCTCCGGTGGCTTGGGCGGCGCTGGACGGTGCCGTCTGCGCTGCGCCTCTCTCTGGTGGCCGCAAAGCCGCCGCTGCCGTCGGTCACGGGGCGGCGCACCTCCTCCTGCTCGTCGCCGACGTCCGCAACCTTCCAGGCGCTCGTGCGGTGCAGAGGACAAGGGGGAGGGGACGGGGAGCAAGGCGCCACAGCGACACTGGCGAGATGGACAACGAACACTGAAGAAAATGACAGTGCACTGAAACTGTTCTCTGAACTTAACTGAACATGACAGCAACAGTGTCTAGTAGGTGTTCGACGAAATGATTTGGCATGAAGAAAAATTTTCCTGGAGCTGGGATTTGGTGAGGTGGCCTCTCAATGCACCCAGAGGCTGCCTGATTTTTCTCAGATTTTTAGGAGAAGGATTTGAATGAATTTCATCAAATTTGGCAAATCTGGTCCAAACTTGCAGCAAGTATAGTTTGAAATATTTGAACTGGAGACCAGTGGATCTTCATGGATCCTGGTTGAGGGTTCAAAGGACTAGTTAGGGAAATTGGTTTGGAGACAAAACTCAAAGCAGAAAGAGTAGCTCCTTTGTAAACCTCCAAGGATCAAGATAGAAGGCAGAAATAATTTTTGATAAGAAATAAATGGAAATAATTATATGGAGAGGTTCAACTTGCTGGTCTTGAAGTACATCATGATCCAAAGATGAGGAAAGGCTTATGAGAGGGGATTTACACTTGGGTCATGGCAAGAGAGATTTTTGAAAGTGGAAAAGGATCATTCCAAAAGCCATAGGGCTTTTTAAGGGAATTTTCAAAAGACATTTTTCCAAGTGAAAAGCACTTTGGTTTGAGTCTGTATAAAAAGGGAAAACCTCCAACACCAAAAAAATCAAGTCTTGGTGAATCCAAAACAAAACACTTGTCATAAACAAAATATTTTGAGAGGGAGAGTTCTTTAGAAGAATAATTTAAATCACCTCCCTCAAATCAAATAAAAGTTGAAAAAAACAAATAAAATTTTGGGTGTCACACCTCCCTCGTGAGGTTGGCAAGGTCAGAGGCCCTCCAGAAGAGAGCCCCCGAGCCGTGCCCGAGGACGGCGCCGGGCGCGCTTTCCTATGCGATGGAGGGAGGCGCCCCTGGGACGGGCGCGGATCCTGATGAGGCTCCTGCCGCGTCGCCATCCTCCTGAGGTCCTGCGCGGCGCGGCTGCTTCTTCTTGGGGATGGCCTCCGGAGGGCCTTCATTTCTGCTGTCGGGGTCGTCGATTGCTGCGGCTTGAAAGGCGCGCTCGAGGGAGCACACTGCATCCCTCTCCTCACACGGGACCGTGATGATTCCTCCGCTTCCCGGCATCTTGAGAACGTTGTAGTCGTGATGAGTGACTGCCATGAACTTGGCCAGGGCTGGATACCCGAGGATAGCATTGTACGGCAGGCGGATGTGCGCGACGTCGAAGTCGATGAGCTCGGTGCGGTAGTTCTTGCGCTCCCCAAAGGTGACAGGCAGGCGGACCTGCCCTATCGGTGTGGTGGAACCATCGGTCACCCCTGAGAAAGGCTTGGTGGGTTGGAGCTATTCATATGGCACTTGGAGGTTGTCGAACGTGTCGACGGACAGGACGTTGAGCCCTGCGCCGCCGTCGATGAGGGTCTTGGTGACCCGCACATTGCTGATGACTGGGGAACACAGCATAGGGAGGGTGCCAGCGACGGCTGCGCACTTGAGCTGATCCGACGAGTTGAAAGTGATGGCGCATTGGGACCACTTGAGCGAGCGCGTGGCCTCGAGCTTGGGGAGCACCGCGTTCACCTCGCGAGCGAACTGTTTGAAGATGCGCTGAGAGGCTGGGGCATGGGCGCCACCCAAAATGCTGGCGATTGCATGTGGGTCCTGGAAGCCCCCAGCCCCTTGTCCTGGTGGTGATCGTTGTTCCTCCTTGGTGGCGGCAGCGGGGGCAAACCAGTGTTGCCCTGGGGGCAATCCTCACGAGGCTGGTCCCTCCAGGCGCCCTCGCGAGGTTGGTCCTGCCAGCGGTCCTCACGAGGCCGGTCGCGCCACTCCTGGCGCGGGCCACGGTCGTCCCACCGTCCGCCTCCTCGTCCTCCTCCATGGCCGTAGCCCCGGTCGTTGCGCTCGAGGCGTCGACCGTAGCGTCCTGCTCGCATAGCTCTGAGCTCTTGACAGTCACTGGTGTTGTGGGTGTTCGGGTTCTGGAAGGCACAGAACGGTCGGCCATTCTTGGATGACTCGGGCTGATCTCTGCCCCGCTTGGTGTCGGGCTCCGCTGCGAGCACCACCGCCTCCTTGCGCTTCACGTCCTTGGCCTTGGCCTTCTTCTCCTCCGCTCATGCGGCTGGCAGCTCGAGGAGAGAAAGGCGCCCCTCCTCAGCTCTTGCGCACTTGGTCGCCAGGTTGAACAGCTCCTGAGATGTGCAGAGCTCCTCGTGGATGGCGAGCTCTTCCTTCATCTTGACGTCACGGACGCCGTCTGAGAACGCGGAGATGATGGCTTCGTCCCTGACCTTGGGGATCTTGAGGCGGGTGTTGTTGAAGTGCTGGATGTACTTCTGGAGGGGCCTGGTTGTTGCTTGATGCGGCGTAGATCACCCGTGGCCGGCGGGCGGTCACGAGTGCCCTGGAAGTTGGCGACGAAGCGGTCGCGCATTTCGTCCCAAGAGGAGATCGAGCCGTGCTGCAGGTTCAGGAGCCAAGAGCGGGCTCCATCCTTGAGAGCCATGGGAAACCAGTTTGCCAATACTTTTTGGTCGCCGTTGGCCACTTCGATGCTCAGCTCATAGAGCTGCAGGAACTCTGCGTGATCGGCGGTGCCGTCGTAGCGAGGAGGCAGATCCGGCTTGAACTTGCCTGGCCAGGCGACGCTACACAGCTCGGGGGTGAAGGCGCGGTAGCCGGCCGTGGTTGCCGGGGCCCGCTTCGGAGGTGGAGCTTGGTTTTGACGAGGTCCGCGCTGCGCTGCTGCGGGCGGCACGCGGTCTTGACGAGGTGGCGCGGGGAGCGTAGGTGCAGCTTCTCGCGGCCGCGGATCACGCCGCGGAGCCGCGTGCCTTGGTGCCAAGGCGCCGTCTTGGGGCAGAGGTGGTGGAGGCACGCCATGAGCCTCGTCGCCCATGGCTGGTTGAGGGGGAGGCAGAGAGAGGGACGGCGCCGGAGAGCCCCCTGCGGCGCGGACGAGCTCGGCGACGCGATCGAGCCACTCCTCATAGAGGTCGTCGACGAGGCGGTAGCGCAGGAGTTCGTTCGCCGCGAGGAGCGCGGCCCGTGCCTCCATGGGAGCGCGGCCCGTGCCTCCATGGGAGCGCGGCGCACGTGAGACGAACAACCGGCAGGGGTCAGTGATGGAGTAGCGGTGCGGCCGTCCTGCCGCACCAAAGGATGCAGCAAGGACGACTGCTGCTCATTCCCCGCCGGGCCGGTGGCAGCGTTGGCGGCACGGAGAACGACGAGGTGGCCCGCCAATGGGAGCCGTCTGAGCGACACGGGCGGTGAGGGCAGCCCGACGCTTAGCCCGAGCACGGCGAGCGTCCGCCATGGAGACGACGGAGCGACGGAGCGACGAACTGATGGAAGGGAAGCTACGGCGCACCCCTACCTGGCGCGCCAAATGTCGAATGTGGGGTTCCGGCATTTCCTTAAGGTTTGAACACTGGGGTGCGCGCGAAGTCTTTCCCTCCTACCGATCTACGCTCTAGCTCGTTATGATCTCGCGGACGAACTCGGCGAACTCGCAACACAGAAAGACACGAGGTTTATACTGGTTCGGGCCACCGTTGTGGTGTAATACCCTACTCAAGTGTGGTGGTGGTGGATTGCCTCTTCGGCTGATGATGAACAGTACAAGGGAAGAACAGCCTCCTGAGGTTGAGGTGTTCTTGTGGCTCGGCTCTCGATCGGGTTGGATCAAGCTAAGATGAGACCATCCTCTTCCTACTATGGTGGCTAGCTCTACTTATATAGGCCCTGGTCCTCTTCCCAAATATCGAGCAGGAAGGGAGCCAACAACGGCGGGCAAATTTGAAGGGGGCAGCTAGTACAAGCTATCCTGACAAAAGTGGTCTTCGCCTGCATAAAGCTCTGGTGGTGACGCCGTCTTGGGCTCCATGATGACCTCCGTCTTGCCGTCCTCCTGGTCTTTGTCTCGTTGCACCAATATAGCAACCTTTGTCTGATGCCTCGATACTCTTCGCCTGCGCTGGCCACCTTAGCACCAAAGTGGAAATAAGGACGCTGCGCGCGCTGGCGCCCGCCTGGTGTCGTTCGTCATGGCTCACGTCACGAGGGCCTCGTGAGGTTTTGCCCGCCTTGATATCTCCGCTCCTCGTGAGCCTGCCTGGCTAGGCCACTCCAGAGGAGGTCTTGCGTCGTCCGCCTCGCGAGGCTTGGACCCTCGTGAGCTTCTTGGATGCCTTGTTGATGAAGATGGGTCGTACGGCCTGCTGCTTAGCCACGCTCTGGGCCGCAGGCAGGCAAGTCTGGGGACCCCCGTTCCCAGAACGCCGACATTGTCTTGTTTATTTGTTTGCTTGTAGTCAGTGTAGTTCTTTTTCCGCGGTTTGCTAGTGGCCGCAATAACATATTTTTTAAAACTAGGCCACAATAACCATGGGCTACATATTTACTGTAGTTACCATGGGCCTCCTACGGGCGTAGAAACAATGGGCCTTCTTAGGGCCGTAGAAAAATGGGCCTTCTACGGGCCGTAGCATCAATGGGCCTTCTACGGGCCGTTGTGCCAATGGGCCTTCTACGGGCCGTAGCATCAATGGGCCTTCTACGTGCCGTATGATCGATAGGCCAAACATGGGCCAATAACAGACCGCCTTATGGGTCGTAAATGGGCTAGATTTGGAATTGTCCGTTCATGGGCCGACAATAACAGGTTGTCGTTAATCGGCCATATTTGATGATGTTATGAAAACGGCCCAACGGACTAACGGGCCGCAACGAGCCAATTGTAACCGCGGGCTGAATTTGGCCCACAAGCAGAAAAGGCCAATGACGGGCCATAAGTAACGGAATGCTGGAAATGAGCCCAAGAATAAATGGGCCCTGAGAAGGCCGAAAGATAACACGGGCTGGAAACGGCCCAATGGAATAATGGGCCGTTAATGGGTATAAAGCGATACACTGTTCATTATGGGCCAGATTCACCACAGGCCGTTAATGGGCCGAGAGTTACAAAGGGCCTCATATGGGCCGGAAGACCTCATGGGCCATACATGGGCCGGAAGTTACAACGGGCTGGAATCATATTGGACGGCCCAGATGAAGCTACTGGGCTTAATTCCGATATGCCGTAACGGGTCGGTAGTAAGCGGGCCGTAAATGGGCTATATACGAACATGCCGTTAACAGGCTTTCCGTGGGCCAACCCGTTACCTTTTGACCAAGTCAAATGGGCCAGCCTTTTCACCGGAATGGGCCTCTGTTGGGCCGTGCCACGTGTCGACGTATCATAGGTGCCTCCTGTCCAATGAGTGGATGACATCTGTCCAAACATTGAGCCGACACGTGTTTCCTCCGGCCAATGAGAATTTTACACGTGGAAAATTCCCATTGGTCCGGGCTGTTAACGGGTTATCGGATCCAAAACCGGAACTGATAGCTTAACGGCGTCCCGTTACGGTGGATGCCATGTGGCAGTCACCCTTGACAAAAGAACTTCTATGACGCGCGATTTATCGTCATGGAAGTGGACACTTCCGTGATGATAATTTTGGTAATGTCATGGAACACTTCTACGACAGCACAAGTATGACTATCTTGATTCTATCATAAATTTGTCATGGATGTACATGCATGACAGAAAACGTGACCTACTGTGACAAACACGTATCATCACGGAAGTGTTTTTTTTGTAGTGTTGGGGGCTACGACTAGCGCTTTTACAAATTATATGGAAGACCCGGCTCATCCTTCTATGATAAGTCGGCCCTGGAGGGTTCTAGTGGATTATTTTGAGAGACCTTTTGATCACAGCATGGTTACTATGGCTTAAGAAAGCCGGTTTTAATGAGGTTACGACCTGACAGTTTAAGCTTACATGTCGCTGCAAGTCTTAAGCATAGTCAATGATCTTTTCCTATGATTAGGACTTGGGGGGCTGGATAAGTATATGTGTATATGCATGAACTTAAAGGAGGAGGTGACTTCATACCTCATACTTCTGTCACATCATGTTGACCAAATTGGCCTCTAGATCGCGGCTTGTGTGCAGCCGGCTCAGATAGCCCGAGTACAATTCGCCAGCATTCAGCTTCGAATCGTTTTCAAGATCAAGCTTGGGCTTATCTTTGTCTGACGAGTTTGATTCTTCCTTAGTGGAATGTTTGGCCAGTGCTGTGGAGACGCCAGGCGGCTGATAAGCTGTTCCGGTAATGATTACCTCTTCAATATGGTCGTCAGCAGAAGGCTTGTCTGAATGTTTGACAGGAGAAGGCGGCTTAGGAGTTGGCGGGTCCTGATTGGTTGCCGGGTCATTGTTAACATCTACAGCCAAGTCAGGATTGACAAGATAACCTTGAGGAGGTTGGTCGTCATGTCGGCTCTCAGGATCTTCAATCTCCTGGGTTTGAGCTTGACCAGCCTTTGGTGCCTGATTTTCTTATTCAGAAGCTTCAACAATCTTTGAAGGGCCAGATTTTTGTTTCTTGCCAGTCTTTGCCTTAGCCCTGTAAGGAGGATTATTCAGTTTGATAAGCATGAAAGGGTAAGATAATTTTTTCAACAAGTAATAATACTCACGCCGGGTTAACAACAAATGTGGGGAGCTGTGAGCCGTTTGAGTCGCCAGAAGAATGGGAAGTATCCTGATATGCCGAGTCAGATGAACTAAGTGGTTGCCGTATAAGACCGGCTTGTGAAAGAGAAGAGGTAGGGCTATGAGGCACCTCGTGACGACGTTTGTGAACCCGCGTGTTGGTAAGCTAGTCATAAGCTTTTCTTGGCCGCTGTTTCGAGTATGCCACCTAGACTCGTGCTATTGTTTCTTCAAAAGAAATTTTGGATCTAAGTGAGCAAGACGATGGGAAAACCGTACTTTTCTGACAACCCGCCGTGTTTTCTCTCTTGGTAAAATTTCTGAGTTGGAGGATACAGGGATTACCTCAGTGCCCTCCGCTTGGCTTGTCTCTATTTCCTCCTGAGGAGAATCAGCATCAATAAGTTGCATAAAGAAAATACCAAGTGAATCAATTCTACCTCTGAATCGTCTAGTGCAAGTTGTTCTTGTGTTGTAGGCTTCTTGGGATTACCCAGGCCGCGACCTGTTGTTTTTGTCCTTTTTTGATGGAGTAGTAGTGGTTTGTATCTTCTTTTTCCAAAAAGGAGAGTCGGCCTGGATATACATAAACAGTAAGATAGAAACCAGGCAAATCAACAAATAAGCAATGTGTAAAGGATACTTACAGCTGGCTGTGGGTTAAGAGTATAATAAGGGAAAGGCCCGTCTTGCTGCAATTTGCCAATGACTCGCCAAAAAGTGTTTTGGCAGACTCATTGATTTCCCTTTCAGTCAGCTCGGTGGAATTGTAACGCAATGGATCTGTGGTATTTCCAGTATATTCGCACATTAAGCCGGCGCAGCGGCTTGAAGGCAGAATTCTCCACGAAACCCAGCAGCAAACCAGGTCGATTCTGGTTAAGCCGTTTGCAATGAAGGCCCGGATCTTTGAAAAGGTGGAAGAATAAAGACCACGTTCTATAGCAGTCATCCGGCCTGGCAGTGGGCCGCTGGTAGGAAGACGATATGGACGGTAACCCGGAAGGGGGTTTTCGCCTTCTGGAGATGTATCCTTGCAGTAGAACCAGGTGAGATTCCAGTCTTTGGGATGACTCGGCAGGGCGGCTGCTGGGAAGTTCACATCTCTCCGCCTTTGAATTGAAACAACTCCAAGTTCACAGTTGAGCCTGTCGGGCATCTTAGTTTGGCGGTTAACGTAATTATGATCTCTAAGCAGATCTATAGAGGGTTCTTCGCCAAGGTATGCCTCACAGAAAACTTGAAAATTGCATATATTGGAAACAGAATTGGGACCAATATCTTGAGGATGAAGGTTATAAAAGCATAGAACATCTCGAAAGAACTTTGAGCCGGGCGGGGAAAAGCCGCGGAGCAGATGATCTGTGAAAACTATGATTTCACCCTCTTGAGGTTCAGGTGGGCATTCAGGACCAAGAACCCGCCAATGAATGATTTCTTTGGCAGGTAAAACTCCCATGGACACATACTCATTAAGGGTTTCTTCAGTAACTTGGGAAGGGACCCAATCGCAAGTACGGGTATCTTAGTCATGATGAGCTGGAGGTGACAAAGTTGTGATCAAGAAATAAAGACAATAAATACAGTGCAGAGCGGTTTTCAAGTTTTAAGCCGGTTAGAAGCTGGCGGGTCATAAGAAGTTTATATAAGACGCCATGTGTGGTACGGTGGGTCAGCAATTTATAAAGATGAAAGTACTAGAAATTCTGCTAAGTGTTGCATAAACAGATTTCCCAGATCGCAACTATATTCATGGATCTATGGCAGTTCAGAAAAGAAAAGTTATTCTTAAACCTAAAACATGGAGGACGAACTACTGTGTTGAAAAATGAATCTTAGAATAGAGGAATGGATCTACAATGAGAGACAGTTACTAAAAGTTGCTATCGCATGATTTTTATGTTCTATTTGGATCCAAACAAGCAGTGTATTGGAAGAACTACAAGCGAGCGCGATGTACGCTGACGAACACCGATGAATGGTGAAAACCCTAATGCAGATTGAAAGCAGGGGAAGACGAATTCCTAGCGATGCTGATGAACAGCGGAGGGGCGTCGTATTGTTTCTGGATAGAGTCAGGTTGATGCAGCGGCTGAGTGGGAGTCACTAGTGGAGGTCGATAGCGGCGGCGGACCTCTGCAGGCTTCCATGGCCACGAGAAATAAGAAGGGAGAGAGACAGGGAACCCCCCCCCCATGCTATTTATAAAGGGAAAAGTGAACAGTAAATGGTAGGCGCGGGAATCGAGGAGGCATGATCATTATCTTAGCAACAAAGGTGCCTCAATTCTCGAAATGGAGGATCAATGCGAAGATTATGATGTCATAAGGGTTTTTCTGAAATTTCTGACGTGACGTCATCTCTCTGTTATGGTGGGTTATATAGAGCTTGTTAGATCAAGAGTTGAGGAAATTCATAGATTTACTGATTGAAGATTGAAGATAAAAGATTGAAGATTGACATGAACAAGTTCAAATCAATATGGGGCCTAATGTTGGGGATATAACTCCGAGGTGCGACCCGCCCAGGAGGGGCCGGGTTACACCATTGACAGCTTAACATGAGGAAGGCCCAAGTAGGCCTAAGAGGACGAAGTGCGGAGATGGCGTTTCATAGGAGTGAGCCTGGCGAGAGCCCAAGACCCGGACATGTGAACTGCCATATGGTGGCTTGTCTGTTAAGGCAAGGTAATTTAGAAACCAGGTCGGTCATGTTGTGTGATCCGGCTCGGACTGTGACCTGTGTATATAAAGGCGAGACCCGGCGGCGGGTTGAAAGCACAAGTGCTCCCTGGGTGATTTTGGTAATTAATGTCAACATATCTCTTGTTGGACTAATGCTTTTATCTAGTATATTTCAGATAAGTTCAACAGATGGAGTGGCGTGGACAAGAGGATGTGGAACCCCTGCAAGATGCTAAGGACAAAGGATTGGCTCAAGCTCTAAAGCTCAAGACTCTGCATTTTCATTTTAGTGATCCAAGATCACATTGAGTCCTTAGGAAATCCAATACTATTAAAAGGGGATGAGGTGTTGCTTAATGGCTTGCTTGCTCAAAGTGCTTAGTGATATGCTCCAAAGCCCTCAACCACTTTCTCATATCCACATTTGTCCCAAACCAAAAGTCAAACTCGGCCCTGCTGATTTGATCTATCCGGCGCCACCGAGTTCATTTGACATAGCCACTGCTAGAAACCATAATCAGTTCGGTCTCACCGATGGGATCTCGGTCTCACCGAGATGGGCTTGCAAACTCTCTGTTACCTGTTGCAATTATTTCGGTCCCACTGAGATAAGCAATCGGTCCCACCGAGTTTGCTTGACCAACTCTCTGTTTGCTTATTACCAAAATCGGTCCCACCGAGTATGTGTAGTCGGTCAAACCGAGTTGAGATTTTACCCTAACCCTAGCACATCGGTCCCACCGAGTTGATCATATCGGTCCCACCGAAATACCTAACGGTCACATTATGAACTAAATCGGACCGACCGAGTTTTTTGATTCGGTCCCGCCGATTTTGGTGAATTGTGTGTAACGGTTAGATTTTGTGTGGAGGCTATATATACCCCTCCACCCACTCTTCATTCGTGGAGAGAGCCATCAGAACGTGCGTACACTTCCAGCATACATTTTTTGAGAGAGAGAACCGCCACCTACTCATATTTTGAGACCAAGATATTCCATTCCAACCACATAAATCTTGATCTCTAGCCTTCCCCAAGTTGCTTTCCACTCAAATCATCTTTCCACCAAATCCAAATCTGTGAGAGAGAGTTGAGTGTTGGGGAGACTATCATTTGAAGCACAAGAGCAAGGAGTTCATCATCAACACACCATCTATTACCTTTTGGAGAGTGGTGTCTCCTAGATTGGTTAGGTGTCACTTGGGAGCCTCCGTCAAGATTGTGGAGTTGAACCAAGGAGTTTGTACGGGCAAGGAGATCGCCTACTTCGTGAAGATCTACCCTAGTGAGGCAAGTCCTTCATGGGCGATGGCCATGGTGGGATAGACAAGGTTGCTTCTTCGTGTACCCTTCATGGATGGACCCCTCCGTGGACTCGCGCAACCGTTACCCTTCGTGGGTTGAAGTCTCCATCAACGTGGATGTACGATAGCACCACCTATCGGAACCACGCCAAAAATCTTCGTGTCTCCAATTGCGTTTGCACACTCCAATACCATCCCTTTATATTCTCGCAAATTGCATGCTTTACGTTCCGTTGCTCATATACTCTTGTCATGCTTGCTTGATATGTATTGTGAATGTTTAAACTTGTGCTAAAACTCCACCTTAACTTGAAGAAATTAAAAACTGCCACTTTTCTTTGCTAAGAGTCTATTCACTCCCCTCTAGACACCTCTTCTCGATCCTTTCAATTGGTATCAGAGCTTTGGTCTCCATTGCTTTGGTTTAATCACCATTGGAGGAAGATGGATGAGTCTACATTGGGGAGTCTTAGACGTAGAGTGCCTATTCTTGATGGAGAATACTTTCATGAGTGGAAAAATGAGATGCTTGTGATTTTCAATGAATATCATTTGAACAAGTACATTACTAGCCCTTGTGCACCTCATGTTGATCCTTTGCATCCTACCCTTGATGAGTCTATTGACATGATCCGCAACCTTAGAACTGTTAATCTTATCACTAGAGGGTTGCCTAGAAACTTGATTGGTTGCTTGCCTACTCTTGATTGTGCCTACACCATATGGAGATTTCTTGAGGAAAGATTTCCAAATTATTCCCTGAAAAATCTGGATGAGATTCTTCATAAGTCTATTGCCCTGAATAGGATGAGTACTAGTGATCCTAAGTTTGATGATTGTCTATTTGAGCTTACTAATCTTATGCGTGCCAAAGGAGATGTTGGAATCATTAGTAATATCATCTCCGAAGCCATTAGAATTCATAGAGATGATTACTGTGATGATCATTTATCTAATAAATCACTCTCTCTAGGAATTGATCTATCACAAGACAATGTTGAACATGGATACTATGATGAGGATGATGATAGTGACTTTGATCTAGATGAGTCTATGAGACACTTTGGTCTTATGGCTAATCTTCGCGACTACACGGCTGGAGGAAAGGAATGGGTTATTTGTCGGATGTGGGGTTCCGGCAAAACCCTTAAGGTTCGAACTCTGGGGTGCGCGCGAAGTTCTTTCCCTCCTACCGATCCACGCCCTAGCTCGCTAAGATCTCATGGATGAACTCGACACACTCGCAACACAGAAAGACACGAGATTTATACTGGTTCGGGCCACCGTTGTGGTGTAATACCCTACTCCAGTGTGTGGTGGTGGATTACCTCTTGGGCTGATGAAGAACAGTACAAGGGGAAGAATAGCCTCCTGAGGTTGAGGTGTTCTTGTGCTCTGTGGACTTGTGGATGAGAACTAGACCAGTTCAACCTCTCTCTACTGTGGTGGCTAGCTCTACTTATATAGGCCCTGGTCCTCTCCCCAAATATTGAGCGGGAAGGGAGCCAACAACGGCGGGCGAATTTGAAAGGGGACAGTCAGTACAAGCTATCCTGACAAAAGCGATCTTCGCTTGCAAAAGGCTCTGGTGGTGACGCCGTCTTGGGCTCCATGGTGACCTCCGTCTTGCCGTCCTGTTGGTCTTGGTCTTGTTGCACCGATATGGAAACCTTTGCTTGATGCCTCGGTACTCCGCGCCTGCGCTTGCTTCCTTAGCACCAAAGAGGAAACAAGGACGCTGCGCGTGCTGGCGCCCGCCTGGTGCCGATCGTCATGGCTCAGGTCACGTGAGCCGCGTGAGGTTTGCTCTGCCTTGATATCTCCGCTCCTCGCGAGGCAGCCTGGTGAGGCCGCTCCCGAGGAGGTCTTGCGCCATCCGCCTCACGAGGCTTGGCCCCTCGCAAGGGTCTTGAATGCTTTGTTGATGAAGATGGGCCGCACAGGCCCGCTAGCATAGCCACGCCGTGGGCCACAGGCAGGCAAGTCTGGGGACCCCCGTTCCCAGGACGCCGACAGTAGCCCCCGGGCCCAAGATGCGCTCGGGCTTGGCTTCGGGGCGAAGTCAAGGGTCAAGTGCGGAGCGCCGCGGGCCCCAAAAGCCTGCGGCCTTGGTCGACACGTGGCGGTTGATTGGACGTGGGCATCTCCACTTCCCCACGCTGCCTTTGAATCCGCCTGGCTATGCGGCCCCTGCAGTCTACACAGTTATTCCTCCGTCGCCCGTGTCTTGCTTCCCCAATCTCTCCGCTTCCTCGAGACTCTGCTTCTCCTCTCCGATCTGACCTGCCTCCTGCCAGCTCCATCGCCATGGCGCCGAAACAAGCAGACAAGGGGAAGAAACCCTTGTCTTCGCCGAGCGCGCCTTCGGCCGTCGAGCCGGCGCTCGGCCGACCCCGGGTGCTCAACGACGAGGCCATGGACAAGGTGCGTCCAATGCTCGCTCGCTTCCAGCTTCAACGAGTGGGGAGAGACGGTGGCTTGGCCCGCGTCTCGCACTCACATGGCCCGGGCTGCCGCTGAGGTCCCAATCTTCATAGATGCCCTCTGGGCTGGCCTGATTCCTCCCTTCTCCGCCTTCTTCAACGCGGTGCTCGAGCATTATCAGATCCACATGTTGCATCTCGACCCCCAATCTGTGACCCTTCTCGCCGTCTTCGCTTTTTTGTGCGAAGCCATGATGGGCATCGCTCCTTCGGTGGCCTTCTTCCGCCATTTCTTCTCATTGCATCTAACTGACCCTCGTTAGAGCTCGGGGTGCGTGAGCTTCCAGGCCGTGGCCGCAACAGCGGGCGCGGGGATTGACTTTGAGCTTCCTTCATCCACGAGCGAGTTCCGGACACGATGGGTGTTTGTCGACGCCGGTGTGCTCAACCCTCTGCTCCATGCTCCAGCGGGGCCTGCTGTTCCAAACTCCGGTTGGGGCCATCAGAAGCTCACAATCCCCTACCTCGCTCCCGTCTGGGCCAGGCTGAGGAGGTTGAAGGACCGTGGCATGACTGCGCCTATGGTGGTGAAGGAGATCGTCAAGCGCCGAGTCGCTCCGCTTCAGCGCCATTCCCGCTCGATGTGGGCCTTGCTCAGCAGTCAGGACCACATGAGGTTTCAAGAGGAAGGGCTTCCTCTTAAGACGGGGGAGACAGTGCTTATGGTCCTGACGGGTACCCCTCTGCCGGACGACATGCCCAGGAAGAGCTGCCTGTTGTACCGTTGCGAGAACAAGGATGAGTTTTCCGCGAGCATGCCCTCATTTGATGAGTGGGGCCTGCGCCCGATCGGCCTGGTGGGGCCCCGCGAGAACCCCGTCGACGTGGTCCCCTTCCTCGCCGCCGGTGCCGAGCTTGCCCCAAGTGAGGGTGCAGGAGGGCGAGCTCCGACGGAGGCCGGCGGCCCAAGCGCTGAAGAGCACATGTCGCACGGTGATCCGGGGGCGTCGTCCTCGGGAGCTCGCGATCCCTCCCCTGGGGCGTCGGTTACTGAGGCGACGCAGCATGCGGTTCCCGAGGTCAAAGCCCCCGAAGCCTCGGGAGGTCGTAGCGAGACGGCGCCCGACTGTTCACCGCAGCCAGGCACCCCTGAAGTTTTCCCTCCAAGCTCTTCTCCGGCCCCGCCTCGCACTGGCCATCACATCCAGCGCTTCGGTCGGCTTTGCGTGGACTTCGAGGAGCTCCGCAAGAGGAAAGGATCCCCGAGCAGCAACAGCATCTTTGGACCGTTGAAGCGGCGAAAGTACTTTGCTATCGACGAGTAAGTACTGCACCTTGTGATTTCTTGATTGCTGCTTTCCTTCCTAACACTGGCTCTTTAGGACCCATTCTGCCAGGGCCGTTGGGTCCCTCGTGAAGCAACCCTCGCCTTCCTCGGCACCCCCGCTGGCCTTGTGCACCCCAAGCCTGCACGCCGCGCCCGGAACCGGGTCGGCAAAGGGGGTGCGCTCACCTTTATGGAGCCTTGAATCTGTGGCTTCGCTGCCCTTCCTGCACGGTCTGGCTTGGAGCCTGGCGGGCATTCCCCGGTCTCCTCCTCTGGTTATGGACAGCAACTGGTTGACTTCGACCTTCAGCTCCTCCTCAAGCAGCGGGACGCGTCCGGCCGGAGCTTCTCGCAAGGTCGGGCCGGCGCCTGGAGCAGCACCAGCCCCCTGCCCCCTGCCGAGAGGCGGTGCGCCACTTGATGTCTCGCCTGCAGCCCCCAAGGTGGAGGATGAGGTGGGCCGTGCGTTCGAGTCCGAGCACGGGCGAAGCGTCGTTCGCCATGAGCTCTTCCAGGAGGCGATAGGCGCGATGAGCCGACTTGGTGAAGAACTTGCGGGCGTCGACTCGCGCCTTGAGGCTGAAGGTCTTCGACTGTTGGAGGAATGGCGTAGCTGAGGGTGGCCATCAATCTTGGCCGCTATCATCGTGATTTTGACAATGCGAAGGCCGAGGCGTCCCTCAAGGTTTCCCGCGAAGCTTGCTCCCGAGCCTTGGAGGAGGCTCGCGAGGCTGACCGCCATCACAAGGCTGCGGAGAAGCGCGCGTGGGAGCTCCAGGCCTGGAGTGCGTCCCTCGAGCAGCAGGTGGATGCACGCAGAGCCGCCCTTGCGTCGCTGAGGGGGGCGCCCGCAGAGGAAGAGGAGGTTTGGAGGCATGAGGAGGCGCTGGCTCTGGAAGCCGTGGAGCGCAGCCTTGAGCTCGAACAACTGGAGACGAGGGAGCGTCAAGTTGCTCAGGTGGAAGATGCCGTCAGGGCTCGCGAGGCCAGGGTCCAGGAGGAAGTCGACTGCTGGGTGGACGAGGTTCGCGCAGACCTAGAGGGTAGGTATGACTTGAAGTTGAAGCTCGCAGGAACGGAAGATGCGGGCAGGGCCGCTGCCCTAAGGCACAGGTTAGACGAGGCGGAGAGGCGTGGGGAGGCCACGGCTGCCGCCCTGGTTACGGCGCAGGCGGACTTGGCCTCCGCCCGCGCCGAGCTGCTTTCTCTTCGGAAACGGGTTGATGACGCTCAGGCCGTCGCGCGGCAAAACAGGGAGGAAGTGCTCCGACGACGGACGCTGGAGCGCGAGCACGCCCCCATGCTTCAGGACCTCCGGAACAGGGCTAATACCGCCCCGGGCCACATCTGCGATGAGAATGCACCGCACCCCCACTCGAATGACTACGCCAGCCACTTGATCTTCTTCACCGACGTGGTGACGCGCCTGGAAGCCCGGTCCGACAGGGCTCGCCGGCTCGTGGAGGAGAGAAGCCGGGGCCTGCTCGGGCACGCGTTCTCCCACGTCTTCAGCCACCTCAGGAACACCTTCCCCGACTTCGACTTCGACGCCACCATTTCCCCCATATCACACACCGTCTGGGGCGACCTGGCGTGGTGGGTGGAGGAGAACGTGGATGCGTTGGTCAGAGCCTTCACTTCAGAGGACGACGCGGTGGTAGTCGCCGCAGATGGAGGTGACGTGGTCGATGATGGGGATGCCGGCGCTGGTGATGGTGGCGGCGGCGCCAACGACGACGTCAGCGGCGCGTCCGAAGATGACGTGGAGGACGCGACATATCCGGCTAGTTCCTCGTCCCTTTACTGCTTCACCCTGTATGCAAAAACTCGAGCGTGGCCCCTGAAGATTGTGAGAGCATTTTGGGAGGGGGATCCCCTCATGTAAATGAATCATGATTTCTATTTCTCTGTGCTGAATCAAGGGTGCGTTTTGGCCGGCCATGAGTCTGATGGCAAGTCTTGCCGCTGCGGTTTACCTTAGCTGGGGCAGGCCCTGAATCGTATTGTAAGGTCGAGAGTCGCCGCGGGGCTCCTGAAGGGTCTGCTGACCTGCCCGAGAGGGCCTCGTGAGGTTCCTGCGCCGATCAGCGCGCGCGTCGCGCATGCTGGGCCCAGCCCCGCTCGCAAGGGGCCCATGAGGGGGAGGCGGCGAGCGTGAGCTCGAGAACAATGTAAGAACCAGATGGCAAGAAATCGCTTTGAACAAGAAAATGCACCCCCCGCACGCATCGAGAAAAGCTTGACTTCAACTTAAATCCAAATCCAGAAAGCAAGGCTATAGAAGAAAAGATCCAAAGAAAATGGCCGCGTCCGGCGCCTAGTCTAGTCTTCGGGTCTTCAAGTCTTCTCACCAGCGCGGAGCTAAGTGCTGCCACTAGGCGTGGGAGGGAGCCCCAGGGCCTGAGGCCGACACCCCTGAGACTCCGGGGCGTGTACAGCCCCACTCATTATAACGTGAGAGTGTCACGGGCGGCGAGCTTCACAGGCACTGGGCCTTCTTCACAGGAACCGGCCTTGCTTCATATCACCAAACGAGGGCCCCGCCATGCGCCTCCCTCGACCACCTTTGAGCCGACCGACAACCTGGACGACACAAAGGGGGGAAAGGGGATGCCAACGGTGCCCCCGGCGACCACGGGTCCTCTGCCGGGGGAAGGCTCGTCGGCACCTCCCCGGCAGAGGGCCTACCTCCGGGTGTTGCCTGGCTTCGTGTGACGCGGGGAGGGGCCTTGCTCCTGGCTCCCTCCTCGTGGCCCCCAGCGTGATTCCCCCGGCGGAAGGGATGCTGCTGCGCCGGGGTCGCCGACCGACGCCGTGACCTGATTCACTTGCAGCCCATGGTTAGCGTAAGCCTGCTCCTGAGAGATTAGTGGTACCATGTAGTCGTTGTCGCTGGCGCGATCGTTGCGGTTCTCCGTCGGTTCTTGGAAGGCTTCAACTTCCAGCGTCCCTTCTTCCCACTCTTCTCCGAGGAACGAGCCAGGGTCGTCCTCCGGTGCGTACCCCTGGTCCATCATGGGGGCACGTAGGCTTCCGGGGCTGCCACCCCGAACACCTCGCCATAGTGCCCCACACTCCATGTTGCCCGGCCCTGCGCGTCGTCCTAAGGATGGTAACGCGGCATCCCACTGGAACCATGGGAGGCGACGCTTGTACTCATGCTCGTCGCGGGCGACATGGGGGCGGTGGATCCCCCAGCGCCGCCGGCCGTGCTGGTGTTGACGAAGCTCCCAGGCGCACCTGATGGCGCGTGGTTGTGGCGAGGCCCGCCGTGAGACCCCGGCGTGGCTTGAGAAGGAAGCTGATAGCAAAAGGGCGGCGCTCCAGATGCCGCCGCATCCAGCAGCTCGGCAACGCGCTCCAGCAGTGCATCCCGGCCGCTCTCCATCAGCTGGCACCGCAGCAGCTCTCGCGCCACCGTGAGCGCTGCTCGCTGCTACCTCTTGAGCACTGCGTTGGTTTTCCCTTGAAGAGGAAAGGGTGATGCAGTAAAGCAGTGTAAGTATTTCCCTCAGTTTTTGAGAACCAAGGTATCAATCCAGTAGGAGACCACGCACGAGTCCCTCGCACCTACACAAACAAATAAATCCTCGCAACCAACGCAATAAAGGGGTTGTCAATCCCTTCACAGTCACTTACGAGAGTGAGATCTGATAGATACGATAAGATAATATTTTTGGTATTTTTATGATAAAGATGCAAAGTAAAATAAAAGGAAATAAAAATAGCTAAGTGTTGGAAGATTAATATGATGGAAGATAGACCCGGGGGCCATAGGTTTCACTAGTGGCTTCTCTCGAGAGCATAAGTATTACGGTGGGTGAACAAATTACTGTTGAGCAATTGACAGAATTGAGCATAATTACGAGAATATCTAGGTATGATCATGTATATAGGCATCACGTCTGTGACAAGTAGACCGACTCCTGCCTGCATCTACTACTATTACACCACACATCGACCGCTATCCAGCATGCATCTAGAGTATTAAGTTCATAAGAACAGAGTAACGCTTTAAGTAAAATGACATGATGTAGAGGGATAAACTCATGCAATATGATATAAACCCCATCTTGTTATCCTCGATGGCAACAATACAATACATGCCTTGCTGCCCCTACTGTCACTGGGAAAGGACACCGCAAGATTGAACCCAAAGCTAAGCACTTCTCCCATTGCAAGAAAGATCAATCTAGTAGGCCAAACCAAACTGATAATTCGAAGAGACTTGCAAAGATAACCAATCATACATAAAAGAATTCAGAGAAGATTCAAATATTGTTCATAGATAAACTTGATCATAAACCCACAATTCATCGGTCTCAACAAACACACCGCAAAACAAGATTACATCGAATAGATCTCCACGAGAATCATGGAGAACTTTGTATTGAGATCCAAAGAGAGAGAAGAAGCCATCTAGATAATAACTATGGACCCGAAGGTCTGAGGTAAACTACTCACACATCATCGGAGAGGCTATGGTGTTTATGTAGAAGCCCTCCGTGATCGATGCCCCCTCCGGCGGAGCTCTGGAAAAGGCCCCAAGATGGGATCTCACGGGTACATAAGGTTGCGGCGGTGGAATTAGGTTTTTGGCTCCCTTTATGGTAGTTTGGGGGTACGTAGGTATATATAGGAGGAAGAAGTACGTCGGTGGAGCAACATGGGGCCCACGCGAGTGGAGGGCGCGCCCAGGGGGTAGGCGCGCCCCCTACCTCGTGCCTTCCTGGTTGATGTCTTGACGTAGGGTCCAAGTCCTCTGGATCATGTTCGTTCCGAAAATCACGTTCCCGAAGGTTTCATTCCGTTTGGACTCCGTTTGATATTCTTTTTCCGCGAAACTCTGAAATAGGCAAAAAAACAGCAGTTCTGGGCTGGGCCTTCGATTAATAGGTTAGCCCAAAAATAATATAAAAGTGTATAATAAAGCCCATTAATGTCCAAAATAGAATATAATATAGCATGGAACAATCAAAAATTATAGATACGTTGGAGACGTATCAAGCATCCCCAAGCTTAATTCCTGCTCGTCCTCGAGTAGGTAAATGATAAAAACAGAATTTTTGATGTGGAATGCTAGTTGGCATAATTTCAATGTAATTCTCTTAATTGTGGTATGAATATTCAGATCCGAAAGATTCAAGATAAAAGTTTAATATTGACCTAAAAATAATAATACTTCAAGCATACTAACTAAGCAATTATGTCCTCTCAAAATAACATGGCCAAAGAAAGTTCATCCCTACAAAATCATATGGTTTAGTCATGCTCCATTTTCGTCACACAAGAATGCTCTCACCATGCACAACCCCGATGACAAGCCAAGCAATTGTTTCATACTTTAGTAATCTCAAACTTTTTCAACCTTCACGCAATACATGAGCGTGAGCCATAGATATAGCACTATGGGTGGAATAGAATATAATGATGGGGGTTATGTAGAGAAGACAAAAAAAGGAGAAAATCTCACATCAACGCGGCTAATCAATGAGCTATGGAGATGCCCATCAATTGATGTTAATGTAAGGAGTAGGGATTGCCATGCAGCGGATGCACTAGAGCTATAAATGTATGAAAGCTCAACAAAAGAAACTAAGTGGGTGTGCATCCAACTTGCTTGCTCACGAAGACCTAGGGCATTTGAGGAAGCCCATTGTTGGAATATACAAGCCAAGTTCTATAATGAAAAATTCCCACTAGTATATGAAAGTGACAAAACAAGAGACTCTCTATCATAAAGATCATGGTGCTACTTTGAAGCACAAGTGTGGAAAAAAGGATAGTAGAATTGTCCCTTTTTATTTTCTCTTTTTTTGGGCCTTCTTTTTTTTATTTGGCCTTTCTCTTTTTTTTATTTGGGACAATGCTCTATGAATGATGATCATCACACTTCTATTTATTTACAACTCAATGATTACAACTCGATACTAGAACAAAGTATGACTCTATATGAATGCCTCCAGCGATATACCGGGATAGCAATGAATCAAGAGTGACATGTATAAAAAAATTATGAACGGTGGCTTTGCCACAAATACGATGTCAACTACATGATCATGCAAAGCAATATGACAATGATGAACGTGTCATGATAAACAGAATGGTGGAAAGTTGCATGGCAATATATCTCGGAATGGCTATGGAAATGCCATAATAGGTAGGTATGGTGGCTGTTTTGAGGAGGATAATAGGAGGTTTATGTGTGAAAGGGCATATCATATCACGGGGTTTGGATGCACCGGCGAAGTTTGCACCAACTCTCAATGTGAGAAAGGGCAATGCATGGTACCGAAGAGGCTAGCAATGATGGAAAGGTAAGAGTGCGTATAATCCATGGAATCAACATTAGTCATAAAGAACTCACATACTTATTGCAAAAATCTACAAGTCCTCAAAAACCAAGCACTACGCGCATGCTCCTAGGGGGATAGATTGGTAGGAAAAGACCATCGCTCGTCCCCGACCGCCACTCATAAGGAGGACAATCAAAGAACACCTCATGTTTCAAATTTGTTACATAACGTTTACCATACATGCATGCTGCGGGACTTGCAAACTTCAACACAAGTATTTCTCAAATTCACAACTACTCAACTAGCACAACTTTGATATCACTACCTCCATATCTCAAAACAATCATCAAGCATCAAACTTCTCTTAGCATTCAGCACACTCATAAGAAAGTTTTTTACTAGTCTTGAATACCTAACATATTAAGATCAATTCCTAATTTAAACAAATTACCATGCTGTTTAAGACTCTCAAAATAATATAAGTGAATCATGAGAGAATAATAGTTTCTATAAAGCAAAACCACCGCCGTCCTCTAAAAGATATAAGTGAAACACTAGAGCAAAAACTATATAGCTCAAAAGATATAAGTGAAGCGCATAGAGTATTCTAATAAACTCCGAATCATGTGTGTCTCTCTCAAAAGGTGTTTACAGCAAAGATGATTGTGGTAAACTAAAAGGCAAAGACTCAAATAATACAAGACGCTCCAAGCGAAACACATATCATGTGGTGAATAAAAATATAGCCCCAAGTAAAGTTACCGATGGAAGTAGACGAAAGAGGGGATGCCTTCCGGGGCATCCCCAAGCTTTGGCTTTTTGGTGTCCTTACATTATCTTGGGGTGCCATGGGCATCCCCCAGCTTAGGCTCTTGTCACTCCTTGTTCCATAATCCATCAAATCTTTTACCCAAAACTTGAAAACTTCACAACACAAAACTTAACAGAAAATCTCGTGAGCTCCGTTAGCGAAAGAAAAAAAAACACCACTTCAAGGTACTGTAATGAACTCATTCTTTATTTATATTGGTGTTAAACCTACTGTATTCCAACTTCTCTATGGTTTATAAACTATTTTACTAGCCATAGATTCATCAAAATAAGCAAACAACACACGAAAAACAGAATCTGTCAAAAACAGAACAGTCTGTAGTAATCTGTAACTAACGCAAACTTCTGGAACTCCAAAAATTCAGCAAAAATAGGACGACGTAGAAAATTTATTTATTGATCATCAGAAATTGGAATCAATATTTTATCAATTTCTGGTGATTTTTAACAATTATTTTCGTGAACAGAAAGTTTCTGGAATTTTCAGCAAGATCAAATAACTATCACCCAAGAAGATCCTATAGGTTTAACTTGGCACAAACACTAATTAAAACATTAAAAAAAACATCTAACCAGAGGCTAGATCAAATATTTATTCCTCAACAGAAGCAAAAAAGCAAAAAAACTAGAAATAAAATTGGGTTGCCTCCCAACAAGCGCTATCGTTTAACGCCCCTCGCTAGGCATAAAAGCAAGGATAAATCTAGGTATTGCCATCTTTGGTAGGCAATCCTTCAATGAGACATCTATCACCCTTAGGAGTTTATTTCTTTTTATTAATTATCAAACTTCTAGGCACATATCCGCAAAATTCATTTGTAGCAAATGGTTCCTTAATGATAGCAAAAAGATTGGGATGAATACTTATAGATTTGAGATCCGCAGTTTCCTTACTAGAGGATTCACCCTTATTTTTAGGAACATACATAAGCTTGGCAATTTTAGCTGGTGGACTTGGAGTATTCCTTATGGAAGAAAAAGCGGTTCCTAAGTTGGTAATGATACCCTCTAGTTTATCGATTCTAGTGGAATCCTGATTTATTCTTTCATTAACTATGGGTTCCTTCTCCTTAATATTTTTCAAAGTGACTCCTACCTTAGATCCATATTGGGTAATTCGGTTGTGGATCTTTTTATCCAAATTTTCAATTAACTCTACGATAGCAACTTTATTTTCAATAATTTCAAGTCTTTGCATTACATGCTCCAAAGTTAACATAGTTCCATTAACCAAAAGAGGTGGTGAGCCAAACAAATCTATCATAGCATTATAAGAATCAGAAGTATGGCTACCCAAGAAATTCCCTCCGGTAATGGTGTCAAGGATATATCTGTACCAAGGAGTAGCGCCTACATAAAAATTGCGGAGAAGAACGGAAGTAGATTGCTTCCTAGTAGATCTATTTTGAGCATTGCAAATTCTATACCAAGCGTCTTTTAGATTTTCTCCCTCCGTTTGCTTAAAATTAAGAACTTCATTCTCGGGAGACAACGGAGAAGATAGGGGACTAGCCATAACGACAAGCAAGCGAAAAAAAGGCAAACGAAAAAGAGAGGGAGAATAAAACGGCAAGGGTGAAGTGGGGGAGAGGAAAATGAGAGGCAAATGGCAAATAATGTAATTCGGGAGATAAGGGTTTGTGATGGGTACTTGGTATGTTGACTTTTGGGTAGACTCCCCGGCAACGGCGCTAGAAATGGCCCGTTGTCGGGAGTCCAAATCTTGACTTGACTTTGCGTAAGCCTCCCCGGCAACGGCGCCAGAAATCCTTCTTGCTACCTCTTGAGCACTGCGTTGGTTTTCCCTTGAAGAGGAAAGGGTGATGCAGTAAAGCAGTGTAAGTATTTCCCTCAGTTTTTGAGAACCAAGGTATCAATCCAGTAGGAGACCACGCACGAGTCCCTCGCACCTACACAAACAAATAAATCCTCGCAACCAACGCAATAAAGGGGTTGTCAATCCCTTCACAGTCACTTACGAGAGTGAGATCTGATAGATACGATAAGATAATATTTTTGGTATTTTTATGATAAAGATGCAAAGTAAAATAAAAGGAAATAAAAATAGCTAAGTGTTGGAAGATTAATATGATGGAAGATAGACCCGGGGGCCATAGGTTTCACTAGTGGCTTCTCTCGAGAGCATAAGTATTACGGTGGGTGAACAAATTACTGTTGAGCAATTGACAGAATTGAGCATAATTACGAGAATATCTAGGTATGATCATGTATATAGGCATCACGTCTGTGACAAGTAGACCGACTCCTGCCTGCATCTACTACTATTACACCACACATCGACCGCTATCCAGCATGCATCTAGAGTATTAAGTTCATAAGAACAGAGTAACGCTTTAAGTAAAATGACATGATGTAGAGGGATAAACTCATGCAATATGATATAAACCCCATCTTGTTATCCTCGATGGCAACAATAATATACGTGCCTTGCTGCCCCTACTGTCACTGGGAAAGGACACCGCAAGATTGAACCCAAAGCTAAGCACTTCTCCCATTGCAAGAAAGATCAATCTAGTAGGCCAAACCAAACTGATAATTCGAAGAGACTTGCAAAGATAACCAATCATACATAAAAGAATTCAGAGAAGATTCAAATATTGTTCATAGATAAACTTGATCATAAACCCACAATTCATCGGTCTCAACAAACACACCGCAAAACAAGATTACATCGAATAGATCTCCACGAGAATCATGGAGAACTTTGTATTGAGATCCAAAGAGAGTGAAGAAGCCATCTAGATAATAACTATGGATCCGAAGGTCTGAGGTAAACTACTCACACATCATCGGAGAGGCTATGGTGTTGATGTAGAAGCCCTCCGTGATCGATGCCCCCTCCGGCGGAGCTCTGGAAAAGGCCCCAAGATGGGATCTCATGGGTACAGAAGGTTGCGGCGGTGGAATTAGGTTTTTGGCTCCCTTTCTGGTAGTTTGAGGGTACGTAGGTATATATAGGAGGAAGAAGTACGTCGGTGGAGCAACGTGGGGCCCACGCGGGTGGAGGGCGCGCCCCCTACCTCGTGCCTTCCTGGTTGATGTCTTGACATAGGGTCCAAGTCCTCTGGATCACGTTCGTTCCGAAAATCACGTTCCCGAAGGTTTCATTCCGTTTGGACTCCGTTTGATATTCTTTTTCTGCGAAACTCTGAAATAGGCAAAAAACAGCAATTCTGGGCTGCCTTCGGTTAATAGGTTAGTCCCAAAAATAATATAAAAGTGTATAATAAATCCCATTAATGTCCAAAACAGAATATAATATAGCATGGAACAATCAAAAATTATAGATACGTTGGAGAAGTATCACCCGCATGTTTGCCTGCTCCCGCAGTGAATGCGGCGTTCTTGCTGTGGCGTGGGTTGCTGCCCTTGCAGCGGCTCGCACTTGCCGTGGAGTGAGGGTGGACGACGCCTGGCCGCGCCGCCCGTGCCCCGCAGCGTTGGACGGCGCTCGCGGCGCCTAGAGCGCGGGGTCGAGGTCTTCATGGGCAGGTGCCACCGCCCGGGCTGGCCAAGCTGCCCAGCGGTCGGAGTCAGCCCTTGGGTCGCCGGACATCGTGGCCACGGAGCGTCGGCAAGTTGATTGGAGGAGAAGAAGCTCTGGCGCACCCCTACCTGGCGCACCAAATGTCGGATGTGGGGTTCTGGCAAAACCCTTAAAGTTCGAACTCTGGGGTGCGCGCGAAGTTCTTTCCCTCCTACCGATCCACGCCTTAGCTCGCTAAGATCTCACTGATGAACTCGACGCGCTCGCAACCACAGAAAGACACGAGATTTATACTGGTTCGGGCCACCATTGTGGTGTAATACCCTACTCCAGTGTGTGGTGGTGGATTGCCTCTTGGGCTGATGAAGAACAGTACAAGGGGAAGAACAACCTCCTGAGGTTGAGGTGTTCTTGTGCTCTGTGGACTTGTGGATGAGAACTCGACTAGTTCAACCTCTCTCTACTGTGGTGGTTAGCTCTACTTATATAGGCCCTGGTCCTCTCCCCAAATATTGAGCGGGAAGGGAGCCAACAACGGCGGGCGAATTTGAAAGGGGATAGCCAGTACAAGCTATCCTGACAAAAGCGGTCTTCGCCTGCAAAAGGCTCTGGTGGTGACGCCGTCTTGGGCTCCATGGTGACCTCCGTCTTGCCGTCCTGTTGGTCTTGGTCTTGTTGCACCGATATGTAAACCTTTTCTTGATGCCTCGGTACTCCGCGCCTGCGCTTGCTTCCTTAGCACCAAAGAGGAAACAAGGACGCTGTGCGCGCTGGCGCCTGCCTGGCGCCCTCCTGGTGCCGATCGTCACGGCTCACGTCACGTGAGCCTCGTGAGGTTTGCTCTGCCTTGATATCTCCGCTCCTCGCGAGGCAGCCTGGTGAGGCCGCTCCCGAGGAGGTCTTGCACCGTCCGCCTCGCGAGGCTTGGCCCCTCGCGAGGGTCTTGAATGCTTTGTTGATGAAGATGGGCCGCACGGGCTCGCTAGCATAGCCACACCGTGGGCCGCAGGCAGGCAAGTCTGGGGACCCCCGTTCCCAGGACGCCGACATTATTGATAGTGGATGTACCGATCACATGACCGGAGATAAGGATATGTTTCGTGAGCTTGCTGAAAACGACGACCCTCGAAAGTATGTCACTTTTGGTGATAACTCAAAGGGTAAGGTGGTTGGCCTTGGTAAGGTTGCCATCTCACATGATAGCTCCATACAAAATGTTATGCTCGTTGAATCTCTTGGCTACAATTTACTTTCCGTATCTAGACTTGCTGACTTTGGCTTCAATGTCCTATTTACTGAAGTAGATTGCCAAGTGTTTCGTAGAGATAATCATAAAATGGTCTTTACCGGTATACGTAGAGGTGATATATACATTGTTGATTTCACTAAAAATGCTCAACCTAGAACTTGCTTAATTGCTAAATCCTCTAAAGTTGGTTGTGGCATAGAAGGTTAGGTCATGTGGGCATGCGAAATCTTGATAAGCTTATTAAAGGTGATCATATCCTTGGAGTAAAAGATGTTATATTTGACAAGGATAGATTGTGCAGTGCTTGTCAAGCAGGAAAACAAGTTGGAGGAAGTCACCCCAAGAAGAACATCATGACCACGAGAAGACCGCTCGAGCTACTTCATATGGATCTCTTTGGTCCCAATGCCTACAAGAGTCTCGGTGGAAACTCATTTGGTCTAGTTATAGTCGATGATTTTTCAAGATTTACGTGGGTGTTCTTTCTTGATGATAAATCGCAGGTCCAAAAGATCTTCAAGAACTTCGCTAGGAAGGCCCAAAATCAATTTGAAGTGAAGATCAAGAAGGTTTGTAGCGACAACGGAACGGAGTTCAAGAACGCAAATGTGGATACCTTTCTCGACGAAGAAGGGATTTCACACGAGTTCTCAGCTACGTACATGCCTTAACAAAATGGAGTTGTTGAGAGGAAGAACCGGACTCTTATTGAGATGGCAAGAACGATGCTCGATGAGTACAAGACGCCAAAACACTTTTGGGCAGAAGCGGTTGAGACGGCTTGTCATGTAACAAATTGCTTGTTTCTTCACAAGCTACTCGGCAAGATGGCATACGAGCTCCTCACCAGTAACAAACCCCAAGTTGGATACTTTCGAGTATTCGGCTCAAAGTGTTACATTCTTGATAAGCATCGTCGCTCTAAATTTGCTCCTAAGTCTCATGAAGGTTTCCTACTTGGTTATGGCTCAAACTCTCACACTTACCGTGTCTACAACAATTTCACCCGAAAGGTTGAAGAGATGGTAGATGTGAAGTTTGATGAATCTAACGGCTCGCAAGTAGAGCAATTGCCAATTGATGTAGGAGATAAAGACCCTTCGAAAGCAATCCAAGACTTGTCTATTGGCAAGATCCGTCCAACGGAGGTGAAGGAGAGTACCTCATCCGTCCAAGTGGAAGCTTCTACATCACGATAAGGTGAACCAAGAGTTGACATGGAAGCATCCACGAGTGGGACACACCAAGATGAAGAAAACGAGGAAGTATACCAAGATGAACCTCATCAACCTCCTTCTCCACCACGACAAGAGAACGACAACGTCAACAATGAAGAAGGCCAAGAGGAAGAACAAGATGATGAAGAAGATGGTCCACCCCGACCCAAGCAAAAGCTCTCACGAGTTCGAGCAAGAGTCTCAAGAGACCATCCCGTCAAGCAAATCTTCAATGATATCCAAACCGGGAGAATCACTCGCTCTAAAACTCGTTCGGCTAATTTTTGTGAACATTATTCATTCATCTCTAGCATTGAACCTATGAAGGTTGAAGAAGCATTGGAAGATCCGGATTAGATAAATGCTATGCACGAAGAGCTACACAACTTTGAGAGAAACCAAGTGTGGACATTGGTCGAGAAGCCCGACAACAACCACAACATCATCGGTACCAAATGGGTGTTTCGCAACAAGCAAGACGAAGATGGACAAGTCGTTCGCAACAAAGCACATCTAGTCGCCCAAGGCTACACTCAAGTGGAAGGTATGGACTATGGTGAGACATATGCCCCCGTTGCTAGACTTGAGTCCATCTGCATCTTACTTGCCTATGCAAATCACCATGATATTACTTTGTACCAAATGGACATTAAAAGTGCTTTTCTAAACGGTGAAATTGAGGAGGAAGTTTATGTTAAACAACCTCCCGGCTTTGTCAATCCTAAGAAACTCAACCATGTTTACAAACTTCATAAAGCTCTTTATAGTCTTAAACAAGCTCCTAGAGTGTGGTATAAATGCTTGACTAAGTTTCTTATTAAAAAGGATTTGAGATTGGAAAGATATATTCTACTCATTTTACAAAAAGGGTTAATGGTGAATTATTTGTGTGCCAAATTTATGTTTATGATATCATATTTGGTTCGACTAACCCTCATTTTAGTGAAAAGTTTGGGAAGCTAATGTCGAAGAAGTTTGAGATGTCTATGATGAGCGAACTAAAGTTCTTTCTTGGTTTGCAAATCAAGCAAACTAAGGAAGGCACCTTTGTTTCTCAAACAAAGTACACCAAGGACTTATTCAAGAAGTTCAACATGCAAGAAAGCAAAGGTATGAAAACACCCATGCCTACTAGTGGACATCTTGACTTGACCAAGGATGGCAAATCGGTTGACCAAAAGGTTTACCGTTCTATGATTGGTTCATTGTTATATCTATGTGCCTCTCGTCCCGTTATTATGCTAAGCGTGTGCATGTGTGCATGATATCAAGCGGCCCCCAAAGAATGTCATCTTAAGGCTGTGAAAAGGATAGTGAGATACTTGATTCACACACCAAATTTTGGCATTTGGTATCCTAAGAGGTCTTCTTTTGATCTTGTTGGCTACTCCGACTCGGACTATGCCGGAGATAAGGTTGATAGAAAGTCCACTTCGGGTACTTGTCAATTTCTTGGTAGATCTCTTGTGTCTTGGTCCTCCAAGAAACAAAACTCGGTATCCTTATCCACTGCCGAAGCGGAATACATTGCCGCCGGTTCATGTTGTGCTCAATTACTTTGGATGACCCAAACTCTTAAAGATTATGGGATCTATGTGAAACATGTTCCATTGCTCTGTGACAATGAAAGTGCTATTAAGATTGCTCATAATCCCGTGCAACACTCTCGAACTAAGCATATTGAAGTTCGTCATCATTTCATTCGAGATCATGTTGCTAAAGGAGACATTGATCTTAAGCATGTTCGTACCGATAAGCAATTGGCGGATATATTCACCAAACCGCTTGATGAGAAAGTATTTTGCCGTTTAAGAGGTGAATTGAACATCATTGATGCCTCAAACTTGGAGTAAGAACTCCATTTGGATACATGCAAGGCATGAGCCTATGACTAATCCTTGACTTCTCTCTTATGATGATGATCATGTGCCTTGGATATATTTGTACCCTTGCATGCTATCTAACCCTTGTAGGTACTTGGATGAATCTAAATCCATGAGATTGCAACTCACTCACATCTTGAGCAATCTCTACATCACCAAGTCTCTACACCAAGGTGGTTGAAAATAAGGAAGCATGAAACCCTTCAACATATCCTTTGACAAATTCTATATATCAAATTTCATGATTGTCATTTTGGATACACAAGTGCTATTCCTTGCAAAACTAACCCATGTAGGTAGATGAACTCAAACTACAAGAGGTGCTCCAAGCCAATGATGCGCTACATCAACCTTGAGCATCCCACACAAGTTCAACTACATGATCAAGTTCAACACCAGCACCCAAGGTATGCTATTCCATCTTAGAGAAGTTTTACCCCAAGTTATTGGTCAAAGCAGCTCAACAGGATGTGAATACATCAAAATGCTTAAACGAGAAATGGTAACCCCATTTTGAGCTTAAACGATGAGTATGACTTATGATCAAGTGTTCTCACTTGACTCCTCGGTCAATATACTCTAACATAGGTGACTTTGTCGCCGCCCAATTCTAGATGAAGTTCTCTAGTGTTTCTCTAAGTTCTTGCATTTGTTCCTTGCATATTTGTTTCCCTTCTCTTTCAAAAAAAACTTCATCTAGATTTTCTCTTCTTTTCTCTATTTTGTTCTACATTTCCTGCATCAAATTCATTGCAAATCCTTTAGTTAATTCCTTGCAAATCTTTGTGAGATCTTATCTGCCTAGTGAGCTGAGGTGACAAACGTTCTCTCTGTGCTGAACTCAGTCACACCGGTCTGTTACTTTCGGTCAAACCGAACCATTTCGGTGCAACCGAAGAATACAACTCGGTGTCACCGATTTCATTGCACAGAAGACAATTTGCCACTTGTTCCTGCATATTTGTTCCAGCTCCACTCAATGATTCTTGTCCTCTACCTGCCTCACATTCTACATGCTGCTCTGTTATGTGACTCAAGGACCAAACCTATTTTGACTCACACTCTAGAAGAACCCTTCTTGGAAATTGATGTCAAAGAGGGAGAGAGAGCTCACATCAAAGCTTAATCACATCGAAAGGGGGAGAGAGGTAATCACATCAAAGGCTCAGATGCTTGGTGTTCAAGAGGAGAGAACTCACATGTCTTTAGAGGGGATAGACATGTTAATTTGTGTTATGTTTCTGTGATCTGATCTGCTTTGCTCTGATTTTGTTTCCCTAGTTTCTCCCATTATCCAATATAAGATTCAGGGGGAGAAAGACTTCTAGGGAAGGAAATATTTGAATTCATTGCATATCTTTTACCTTTGGGGACATGTCTATATCCAATAGGAGTACCTGGTACTCATTCTCTACATGTCACCCCAATCTTGGTACTCTTGTGGCTCTTTCGTTTGCTTTGTCTAGTAGATGTATCTGTGTTATCTAACCTTGTTTACTCAGGTTCATCTCTTCCTAAGCCAGCTCAAGACCATGAGGTAAGTATATGCATCACACTCATGTGCATGAAGATCTCTTGCTAATCTACATATTTTTTGCAAGAAGGACCCATGAACATGAAGGTACAATTCCCATATTCACATCATTTGCTCTGATGCATATAGCCAAGATACATGTAACTCACTGCTTGCTCTGTCATGCTTATGCATTCACATGCCCTTACATTCTATATTTACATGATTGCATACATGTAGGGGGAGCCTATGCATGTTACATGTCTTTCCAAAGCTTTACTTGCTATTCCTTATATCTTTATCTAAGGCCTTGATGTATGTTGTCATCAATTACCAAAAAGTGGGAGATTGAAAGCACAAGTGCTCCCTGGGTGATTTTGGTAATTAATGTCAACATATCTCTTGTTGGACTAATGCTTTTATCTAGTATATTTTAGATAAGTTCAACAGATGGAGTGGCGTGGATAAGAGGATGTGGAACCCCTGCAAGATGCTAAGGACAAAGGATTGGCTCAAGCTCTAAAGCTCAAGACTCTGCATTTTCATTTTAGTGATCCAAGATCACATTGAGTCCTTAGGAAAGTCAATACTATTAAAAGGGGATGAGGTGTTGCTTAATGCTTGCTCAAAGTTCTTAGTGATATGCTCCAAAGCCCTCAACCACTTTCTCATATCCACATTTGTCCCAAACCAAAAGTCAAACTCGTCCCCACCGATTTGATCTATCCGGCGCCACCGAGTTCATTTGGCATAGCCACTGCCAGAAACCCTAATCAGTTCGGTCTCACCGATGGGATCTCGGTCTCACCGAGATGGGCTTGCAAACTCTCTGTTACATGTTGCAATTATTTCGGTCCCACTGAGATAAGCAATCGGTCCCACCGAGTTTGCCTGACCAACTCTCTTTTCGCTTATTACCAAAATCGGTCCCACCGAGTTTGTGTAATCGATAAAACCGAGTTGAGGTTTTACCCTAACCCTAGCACATCGGTCCCACCGAGTTGATCATATCGGTCCCACCGAAATGCCTAACGGTTACATTATGAACTAAATCGGTCCGACCGAGTTTTTTGATTCGGTCCCACCGAGTTTGGTGAATTGTGTGTAATGGTTAGATTTTGTGTGGAGGCTATATATACCCCTCCACCCACTCTTCATTCATGGAGAGAGCCATCAGAACGTGCCTACACTTCCAGCATACATTTTCTTAGAGAGAACCACCTACTAATGTGTTGAGACCAAGATATTCCATTCCAACCACATAAATCTTGATCTCTAGCCTTCCCCAAGTTGCTTTCCACTCAAATCATCTTTCCACCAAATCCAAATCTGTGAGAGAGAGTTGAGTGTTGGGGAGACTATCATTTGAAGCACAAGAGCAATGAGTTCATCATAAACACACCATCTATTACCTTTTGGAGAGTGGTGTCTCCTAGATTGGTTAGGTGTCACTTGGGAGCCTCCGTCAAGATTGTGGGGTTGAACCAAGGAGTTTGTACGGGCAAGGAGATCGCCTACTTCGTGAAGATCTACCCTAGTGAGGCAAGTCCTTCATGGGCGATGGCCATGGTGGGATAGACAAGGTTGCTTCTTCGTGGACCCTTCGTGGGTGGAGCCCTCCGTGGACTCGCGCAACCGTTACCCTGCGTGGGTTGGAAGTCTCCATCAACGTGGATGTACGATAGCACCACCTATCGGAACCACGCCAAAAATCTTCGTGTCTCCAATTGTGTTTGCACACTCCAATCCCATCCCTTTACATTCTCGCAAATTGCATGCTTTACTTTCCGCTGCTTATATACTCTTGTCATGCTTGCTTGATATGCATTGTGAATGTTTAAACTTGTGCTAAAACTCCACCTTAACTTGAAGAAATTAAAAACTGCCACTTTTCTTTGCTAAGAGTCTATTCACCCCCTCTAGACACCTCTTCTCGATCCTTTCACGGGTTAACTCAAGAAAATAATCAATCGAGAGCTAGATCAAGCATATTCGCTCCCTTGTAATCGAAACTCAAGCAATACAACTAGAGGCAGGACGTAGGCTTTTACCTCGTTGTGAGGGGCCGAACCTGGGTAAATCCTTTGTGTCCTTTGTCCCGTTCAACCCCTTCGAGCTAACCTACGTCGCGATGGCTCCACACCTAAGTCCTTTCATAAGGGCATCTGCCGTGACAAAACCACGACAGTTGTTGTGGCGTCGGCGATTGTCGGTGGCCAGCAAGGAAGCAGGGCAATGTCGGTGTTGATCCCCATTACCCGCAATAGGAAGATGGCCTCCGAACATCCTTCACAAGGATGCAACTATACGTTCTTCAATCATATCACCAAGTGTTGCACGAGTTTTTGGGAAATCATCCTCCACATTATAATGTCCATGCACACTCGAGTTGGATCCTGTCATGTTATGTTTCAAAAGTAGTGGACAAAGGAACAATATATGTGGAAAACACTCAGCTCACCTTCTTGCTTACCCAAATTCTAATGATTCCTTGGCGGCTGTGCGGTGGTAGCAAATCAGGAGTGGACGGGCGAATGAAAGGAAGGAAGCTGGTGGTTTCTAGGTGGATCTGGGTGGGGTAACAATGAGGAGGGCTAGTGCTGAGATCCAATCAATGCAAACCAAATGCACAAGCAAATTTTCTAGATCCTTACACCACGTTTGAGCTGCAACACTTGCCACTACAACTTCTGAAATTTCTCACCAAACTAAATATGATTTCACACTTGCTCAACACTTTCTCTTCTTTTTTTGCTTTTTTTTGCTTTTCCCCCTCTTTTTTTGCTTTTTTGCAGCACAATAGATCGAACAACCAGACTCAAAGAAAAACAGCAATAACTTTGGATAGAACTTGGTGCAAACACAAAGAGGAAAGCAAACAACTAGATCTCAGCAAACAAAGGCTTGGATTCTTTTTTTGTGGCTTTTTGGCTTTGGACTCTAGGATGGGGAAAACCAAACTAAAATGGATAGATCTAGCAACAAAGATAAAGATCCTACCGTGTAAACCTTGCTCTGAATACTAGATGATGCGACACCGTCTTCGGAGAAGAGGGTGTACAAGGGGCGATCCGATCTTCACGACGTAGGATCGATAAAGGAAGGGGATAACTAGTTGCAAGCAGCCGAAAAACGGAAAATAAGAGATTATGACCCGACGAGGAGGATGCTCACCGAAGCTTGCAATCCGAACATTCTCTGACCTACAACCCGCAATACGACCCCACACAACCACGCTCAAGTCGTGGAGCACGGGATAGGTGCAATCCGCAAGGGAAACCACGAACTCTAACCTACAAAACACGATCTAGTCATGTGATACATCCATTTTGCATCATGTTTTCCTACTGTTATTTATATTGTTTTTATGCATAATAATGCTTTATGGAGTAATTGTAATGCCTTTTCTCTCATAATATGCAAAGGTTTACACAAAGAGGGAGAATGCCGGTAGCTGGAATTCTGGACCTAAAAAAGCTACGTCAGAGATACCAATTCTGGACATCTCCAAATGATTTGAAACTTCATGGAGAATTATTTTGGAATGTATAAAAAATATTGGAGCAAATAAGTACCGGAGGGGGTCCACCTGCTGACCACAAGACACCAGGGCGCGCCAGGCCCCCAGGTGCACCCTGGTGGGTTGTGGCCAGCCCGGCCCACCTCCGGTTCCCATCTTCTAATACTTAAGGTCTTTTGACCTAAAAAATAAGGAGAGGACTTTCGGGACGGAACGTCGCCGTCTCAAGGCGGGACTTGGGCAGGAACACTTTTGCCCTCCGGCAGAGCGATTCCGCCGGTGGAACTTCCCTCCCGGAGGGGGTAATCAAAGCCATCATCATCACCAACAATCCTCTCATCTTTGGAAGGCCAATCTTCATCAACATCTTCAACAACACCCTTTCAATTATCTGTTACCGACAATTTCAGTGCTTGCAGAAACTATCTTGTTGAAAACCGCTTGTCATTTTCTTCTGCTTCTCGTTGAGTTCGACACTCTTACTTATCAACGGGACTACGATTGATCCCCTATACTTGTGGGTCATCATCGTGCAGCACGAATTAGAAGCATTTTCTCAAGGAATCACGAGAATAAGGATAATAAGAGCTCTCCAATCTCAGGAGGAGTCTATGTCTTTGGTCTTTGATAGAAATGGCAAAAGTACCCCACGAAGGGAAGGGCTAGCCTATTTATAGTAGGGACAACCCCCCTGGATAGGTGTGAAAGCAAACTAATGTAATGTACTCCCTCTCCCTCCGTTCTTAAATATTTGTCTTTCTAGAGATTTCGACAAGTGACTACATATGAAGCAACATGAGTGGATCTACACTCTAAAATATGTCTATATACATCCGTATGTGGTAGTTCATTTGAAATCTCTAAAAAGAAAATATTTAGGAACGAAGGGAGTAGACAGAATAAAACCAACCAATAAGATCAAACCCGTGAATCGACCTGTGGTTGGATGGTTAGAGGGACTGTGGTATCCCCAGCCCACCAGGGTTCAAGTCCTGGTGCTCGCATTTATTCCTGGATTTATTTCAGGATTTCCGACGATGCGCATTCAGTGGGAGGAGACGTTCCCGTCGATGACGAGGTGCCTACGGTGACTTCGTAAATTTCAAGATGATATGCCGGCTTAGTCTTTCGGAGGTGTTCATAGGGGTATGGTGTGCGTGTGTGCGTTCATAGGGGTGAGTGTATGCACGTGTATATGAGTGCTTGTGTCTGTACTGTGTAAAAAAAAAGATCAAACCCCGTCGTTTTACCCTTAGTAGCAACAATACAAATACGTGTCTCGCTACTCCTTCTGTCACAGACTGAGGACACCGCAAGATTGAAGCTACCACAAAGCACCACTCCAGCTGAAGGTAAATCAATCTAGTTGGCCAAACCAAATGGATATTTACACTACAAATCAACAACAACAAAAGTTCCTCAATGACTACAACTAATCTACATAGGCTAAATCAACACACATTATTTCAAGTTCCCATAGAAATTTTTGAATCAATTCAAAACTAGGGTTTCACCACAAACGTGAACAATGGGGAAGATTTTTGGGATAAAAAGAAGGGGATTGAAGGAGAATACCTTCTAGAAGAGGTTGGGACAGAAATCCACGAACAAAAACGTCAGATCTGCGAGATTTGGAGAGGGAATTGAGAGGGGGAGAGAAAGAGAGCCGCAACGCCGAAGCCTCTGTTTGAAGCGAATGGGTAGGATGGGGGAGGGCCTGGCGGCTGCGGTTACTAAGTCGAAGTGCAACACCTTTGGGCTAGGCGTTACACTTCGAACTATAGCGCCTTTGCTCTGGGCGCTGCACGACCAGAGCTGGGGCCAGACCTAGACCCGGGGTGCCACGCTGACCAGGTGTGCAGCGCCAGTCAGTTCGACGCTACTCGATGTAATGTAGAGCCGACCTGTCGGGCGCTACACAAAAGAGTCAGCTGGGTGAAAATGGTGAAATACTTTCACCCACGGTTCACTTTGTGAAATACTTTCGTCTTGAGGTCAATTCTGTCCATTTACCATTGTCTGATCCTAACACGGCAGCCCACATGCACGTCGTTGTAGCACAAAGAGTCCGCTCCTGGCCCTGTTGTGCATCGCTCCACCCCACCTGCAGTTCGGCACTACCTGTTGGATCCTACCGTGAAGGTCACTCGATCATGCCTCACTCGCTGCTTTGACCGCTTGGTGCTGGCTCCGCTGACTGCTTCTGATCTTCAAGTAATAAAAATAATAATAATAATAAGTACACTGTTTTCGTCCGGTACACATCTCCTTTGCTGCCCACTAACTCTTGGTGGTGTCCCTTACATAGGCTCCGCCTCGCATACACCTTTCTGCAGTGCTTGGTGCTCATCTTCTGCTGGCCGTCATGGTCGCTCTTTAACGACTCCTCTCGTGACCTCCGCACATGATGATTGTCATTTTACATCGACTGCTCTCACGACTTGCATCATTGATTGCCTCTTACATGTCAAATCTTCACTCACATCCTTCATCTCAATCTACTACTCCCTCCGTTCCTAAATATAAGTCTTTTAGAGGTTTCAATGAGAGACTACATACGGAGCAAAATGAGTGAATTTAGACTTTAAACTACGTCTACATACATCTGTATGTAGTTCATAGTGAAATCTCTAAAAAGACTTATATTTAGGAACGGCGGGAGTACATGCCACTCAATAACCAGCTACAGGAAAATAAAACTACTCCCTCCATTCCCTTATACAAGGCCACAAACTCAAATTACAGGTACCTAGGTAAAATTTAATGACTATTTTACAAGCCAACTTTTCTTCTTGTCATTTGGAATCATTAATATGTCTGCATGCATGCAACGAAGGAATGAGAAGAAAGTAGCACACTGTCATTATGACTACACGCATGCAAGTATTAAACAAGTTGCTACTATGAGAAAACATCATTAAATTTTGCTTCGGTTACTGTTAGTGGCCTTGTATAGATGCAAAATGTATTTTTCATAGTGGCCTTGTATAAGGGAATGGAGGGAGTACAACCTTTGTACCAAAATATAAGACTTTTTTTGGTTTGCATAGGGTATAAAAACGTCTTACATTTTGTTACGGTGGAAGTACAAAGCAGTATTTCAAAAATGAACACCAATGATTACTTGGGAATGCAAGACTGGACACATCTCTGAACTTTCTCCCTGTCATCAAACTCTCACCAGAATAAGATCAGCTGCAGGTAAAAATTCAAGCTAATGATTGACGTACACCAAATTTTTTTTAGTCACCCTCGCTTCACTGTAAGAAATATAGCCTAGTTCCACCATGATTATATGAAGCAAAACGACATAAACCGGCTTAGATCGAAGGAACCCAATGAGTCTTGCTGCAAAGATGGGGGAGAATGATTGGGAAAGCTGACCTTGGCATCGACCATCCCTGATGACTCCACCCGATCAGTGCTCCTCTCGTCTCCCTCCCATATTTTCTTCACCGGCGACCAATGCTCCTCCCTGATCGGTTACTCGCCGGCGTCGCCCCTGCGCTCCAGATCCGGCGAGGAAATCGGCTGGCCCGGCCTCCTTTCTCCCCTCCTGCTGCAGCCGCAAGGCTCCCCGGAGGAAGACGCGGAGGAGAGAGACGAGGAGAGGAGAGGTTGCTTGCAAGGACAGAGAGCGTGGACAAGAGAAAAGGGGTGGCGGCGGCGCTAAATCAACCGAGGCCATGAGCAGGGGTGGGGCGACGGCCGCGGTAACCCTAGCCGCCACTTAGGGAGGAGAAACGAGAGAGAGAGCGAAAATAGGAGACGAGCAGGGGATCGACGGTTCGACGCTTTTTACCTTTTTTTCTTCCTATATGGCACAGTAAATGCCAGGTGGATCACCCAGCGATCGCGCTTTGTGCGCACGTTAATGTTTTTAATATCTAAATAGTTCATCCCACTATCTCTAAACATGCAAGGTGTCCACGTTAGCATCTAGCCACGTCATCACTTCTCCATCAAGCAATGCGTCTGCATGCAGTCATGAGACATGCATACTTTGGGCCGTCATATCTGCCATGCAAAAAAAATCAAAAGAAATAGATTTCGGTGTGTTTTTTATAGTGAACACCGAAACCCAGACGTCTCATCAGCAAATCTATATCTATACCTATTAATAAAGGGCTATTGTTTCTTACCACCGTAATTTCGTCCGTTTTTGGTCCGTCCACCTTTTCCATATTATATTTTCTTTACCCGAGATGGTACTAATCTATGTAGCTGCCCATAACATCAAAAACATCACGTTCGTACCGACTTGGGCTGGCAGGCTGGGCCGTTGGCCCAACTTCAGGGTAACGCGAGAAGGAAAAAAATCAAGTGTGCGTGAGGACTCGAACTCGCCAGCCAACTGAACTAGGCCTACCTATACATTAACAGGTAGCGGTTAGTATTCTTATCAATAGTACCACCTCGCCCTTTGAAAGGCAGAACCATCAACTTATATACGTGGTCAAATTACCTATCATCAATCACCTAATAAGCCGGCTCGGAAATTGGTGATCGGAGGGTCAGGAGTTGGTACGCAGAAAGGAAGGAAGGATTCTCGAAAAAAAAAGAAAGGAAGGATTGTGTACGGAAGAAATATTGGAAGGAAGTAAGGATTCTCGAGAAAAAAAAGGAAAGGAATTATGGGCAATCAAATGGGGCAAAAAGGAATCAGTACTATTGTGGGATAATTAAGGAAGGGGATTCCTAATGCAAGCTTGAGAAATATGGTGGGTAATTAAGAGAGATTCTCCTAAGACACGCTTGCATGCGCTCTACAAAATAAAATTGAGTCCTACTATGCTATGTGGCAAGCAATAAAAGAGGAATCCTAAGAGATATACTTTTTATGGGTCCAAAAATTCTTTCGTAAAACAATTCATCTTTTTCTGGTTATTGGTTATCTCGTCCAAGCAAGCAACATACACGATGAAACATCACATTTCAATGAAAGACTGCATTAATTAATGCGAAGAAGCTCACTGTCTGGGTATACATGATGGTCCACTAAAGGCAGGAAGGAGGACCGTGGGGCTCAGGAGATTTTGATAACAAACATGGACGAGGCGACGAGAACGGGCGGAAATAGGTCAAGGGATGAGATAGGTAACAATGTCCCCCGTTGCAACGCACAAGCATTTGTGCTAGGGATAATGAGATGGGGAATGGGAAGAGAGACAGTGTGTGTAGTTCATCTCGCAACGACAATGTCTTCTTTTTCTGAGAGCGTGCGTGTTTGTGTAGGCAAATCCTTATGTTTGGTCCAAGCCCAAATAGTGCAAAAAACAATTACAAATATAATATAATTTTCAAAAATACAAAACATTCTTAAAAAAACATCTGTTAAAAAAAATTCTTTTTTAGAGAAATGTTCCAATTTAGTAAAAATGTTAACTATTCTTAAAAAAGTGTTCCAATTTTTATGTAAACGTTAAATTTTATTAAAAATAAGAAAATTTTCATGTTTAACCTTATCATCGACATTTATTAAAATTAGATATAAAAAATGATGCACAATGGCACATGAAGCAGGTTTTTTAGGCTAACCATACGCTTTATTTATTGCTCAATAATGTTGTAAGAATACACCTTTTTAGCACATGAAGCAGGTTATGTCCCTTTTCTCGCCCAGTGCAACGCACGGACATTTGTACTAGTTATTACTCATATGAAAAAAAGAAGCCCAATCGTCTCATCTAACTCTTGATGTCTATCTAAAACAAAAGGAAGCCCAACCGTCTAATGTTATTCCCACGTCCTGCTTCCGTTTCATCTTTTTCTCTTCTAAATAAAGAACGATCGATCTTTTACCCTGGCAGCTTTCACCTTGGTCTTCCACTCCTCTCTGTATCCAGTGGGATATGTACAAGAGTCATGTGATGGCATCCTTTTCAGTCTGGGGGACGAGTAGGTGGAGAGGCCGGCCAGCCGGCCAAGGTCTCGGCCGTGGCATGGATGTTCACGAAAACTGCTTCGTGTAGCGTTGATCATTCAATAGGGTGTGGCCGTGCGGCCGTGCCGGACAGGCCTTCCCTCTTCAGCCCTATGTTTGTCTCCGCGACACAATGGCAACAAAGTACTAGCATATCAGGATTCAGGATCCCTTGAATGGAATTCACATTGAAAACTTCCTGAAGGATTTCTCTGTTGATTGACACTGTGATCATAAGGTATTGTACTGTAGACAAAGATGTTCACTGTCCTTTAACTTCTGCCACTCATCCTTCCTATATTGTCATAGTGATTTTCTCTATTACTTTGGATTGTTCTTAACCTGCCTATTAATTTGATTTCAGTCAGATGCGTGTAGTTAGATTGGAGTGGGTACGTTAATTACTAGGTGTGCATGTTCATGCCACATAGGTGTTCTTTTGCATTAGTGCTTTCCTCCCATTGATTTCTTTTGCCATGCTCAGTGTATCATTCAAGTCAGTGGATCCTTTTTCATTCTTGATTCATGCATATTCGGTTGCTGCACTTAAGATCTTCTTTTAGCTTTTCACTAATCTTCATATTTGGATAATCTAAAAGGAGAACCTCTTGCAGGAAGGAGCATTGTATTTGTCGCCATGGTTGGGAATAATTACAAATGGGAAATATGGTCATATGATGAGTAACAGTTTCCACTTGCTTCCATAATGCAGTATTTTCATAACTATTAATCTTCAAGGTTAGTCAAATTTTCAATTTATACACATTATTATCTCAACCAACCTGTTTTAGCAAATTGTCCATATTTGCTTCAATTTTCAGAAAGGCAAGCTAGGAAGGTTCGAACATTCTAATATTTATTGGGATAGCCACATTACTACATATTAATCGGTAGTAATCCCAGACGACTTTTAACTGGATAATGTGATTTTTAGGACAAACATGTTAGGATTTTAGGTGCAAAAGATAAAAATAGTGAATGGCCAATACAATTGTTTATGGCTGTTTGTCAAAATTTTACATTGTTTTGCTCTATGTGCATCTCTTCAATTGGTTGAGCAAATGTTCCGCAGCAACGCGCGGGGAATTAGCTAGTCTTTACAATTCTTGGACCATCAGCACCTAAACGAGCAACTCCCATCAGTACCAACCATAGCTGCCAGCTTAACATGATTGTTGAAGTTAACTTGCCAAGGAAACTCGATGATAAGAGCTTGCATATATACAAAGGAAACAACATATAACAATAACCAAAACTACTACATATGTGGAATAGCAGAATTATACTATTTGTTTTTTTACCTGTAGTACAACCATTATCACCAGAATGGCCATGAAGAAGTGATTCCCGCTAGAAACCTTGAATATGTTCAGCGCATCTGTTTCATCGCATTGAACTCATCAAACAACTTAGAAAAGAAAGGTGACATGATATGTATACCCAACTATGTTAACAACATATACTTCTGTTCACATTCGATGAAACTATTAAATTAAACCGCTACATCAGGAGGTAGCTACTCCTGAACTATAAAATTCAGAATTTAAGCTTCTAATCCTGAATAAATGAATACAGTAAACGTGTACAGAAATTGCCAAGTTATGTTCTCTATTGGCCAAACACACGCCAAGACCACCTTATCAAAGGATCAAGGAGATACTAGTAACTAGCCAAGTTAGGAGGAAAGACAGCCATATCTTGCTTTGTTTCTTCAGATCCAAACGCACGCTAAAGGCCTTTCTTCCGGATAAAAACTGGTCTGTCAAGCCCTGAAATAGTTACGCTGTACATCAGATGTAGAAATACACATGTCACAATTGCAAGGACAAACATAACTGCTCCCCTCCTCAGTTTATCGCAAAAGATAAATTCCCTCTTTAATACATAATTAATTAATGGAGGCGGTATCCCAGAATAATCTCATACATAATGAAGATGCACGTGTGATGATTTATAAAATGGATTATGTTAACCTTTGAGTCCTTCATTTTCCATGCACGTGGGATTTCCCACAATTTATGCAGGGGCTAAAATATCATACTGTTGAGCACCAGAATCAGCTCTTTCAGTCCTCAGTTTCACAGAAACAATTTCATCTTATGACTGCCGTAAAATTCAGTACATACTACTAACGCAAATTTCACTCTCCAACTAAGATTTTTAATGAGGCACTCTTCGCTGCTAATATTATCAAGCATAATCAAATATCTCACAATATCAGCAGGCAATCAACAAGGTGGACCATCAACATGCATTTTTGGAACTAGAATGTGGCACAGAGAAATATGATCAACAACTAGGGAGTGGAAATTATGCTCTTCTATTACAAAGGGATAACAGATAGTACTTGGTACTCCCTCCGTAGTGATCTAAACACTTATATTTCTTTACAGAGGGAGTAGCATCTAAGGCCTAATATAAACAAAGGCTTGTGTGACTGACAGGCAAACAACAACCAATTAAAACAATATTTTTCTGCAGAACCTAAATATTGTACAAGGAACATCTTTACCTCTCGTGTGAAAGAAACCCTATGCACTCAAGGTTAGACAATTAAAAATACATAGTTTATATTACCGGAAGTAAAAGGAATGCACCTTTAGTTTGAAATGGAATATCTGAAAAGCCTACCTTACAGGGAGATTCAAAAGAATTATCATGGAACCTTGATTTAAATCTTTTCAACTTGCTGATTGCTGGACTATCAAGGAGATCAAGGAGAAGAGGGTTAAGTCCTCTTGGTTTGTGGGTTGAGTCGACCAAAAATTCAGCAAATATTGACAGTCTCTCATTGCAATGGAAATAAATCCATCTGGAAACTGCTAGGAGCCAAGCATTGCTCCAGACAACATGAAACACAGAACAAAGTTAAATTATTCATGTCATCAGATGGATAATCACAATAATTTTACTTGTGACATTGGGGTAGAGGTGAGATGCAAATCCTCACAATGGCAAAGTGTTGGTATGGCGCTAGCTAAGCTTGTAATTACTGTTGCTCCCCAAAAGCTCGAGACATTGCCGTTCAAATAAATCCAACTTGAATTCTGTGAAGTTGGCTAATGGCAACTAAACAAGAAAATTACGTGATGCACTGTATCTGGACTTCTGGAGTGAGCAGAGATTTGGGAGCATTACTAAAGAACATACGTGATTCTAAAGAATACACATGCAATGAAAAAGGGCCGAGAAACTCTGTCCTTGCCAGAATCTGTACCAGCCTCGAGGGGACGCAGGCCTTCCACCGGCAGGAAGATGCGATGCCCCAGGCCCTAATCCTCTGCAGTCGATTTCACACGCTGATGCCCACCCCCGAATCAACCGAGAGCAGAAGCACAACAGTAGGGACGCTGTAATGTGTTGCCGCGAAGCCGAGGCGCCGATTCTTCCGCGGCTGAAGCCAAGCGCCGACAAGGACACCCAACGCAAAACCGCCCGCTCGCGGCCGAAACGATCGACCCTCACCTCCGACCTCGATGCTGCTGGTAGTGGAGCCCGCGCTTCCCAGAAACTGCGGGGAGGCTAGCTCGCAATACCCACGACCAAATTTTCTTTTCCTCGCTACAACAACAACTAAGCCTTTAGTCCCAAACAAGTTGGGGTAGGCTACAGGTCAAACCCACAAGATCTCGCAACCAACTCATGGCTCTGGCACATGGATAGCAAGCTTCCACGCACCCCTATTCATAGCTAGTTCTTTGGTGATACTCCAATCCTTCAGGTCTCTCTTAACGGACTCCTCCCATATCAAATTCGGTCTACCCCGACCTCTCTTGACATTCTCCGCACGCTTAAGCCCCAACGAAAATCTTTTGGGTTTCATCTCCATAAGAGTGGCTGAGTTTTTACATTGGCTCGCCAAGCCTATCACAACCCTCCTCCTTTACCCGGCTTGGGACCGGCTATGTTGAGACAACATAGCTGGAGTTTTCTTTTCCTCGCTAACATAAAAAAAATCATTGTCTGCCAGCCGTGGTGGGAATTGTTTTTTTCTTTTGGTGGGGCAACCGAGCGGATACGAAGGGAGTCCGGCTCGGTGGGTCGTTTGACCGGGATGAAGAATAAGTTATTCTTCACCCAGGGTAATATATATTAAAGAGAGAGAGAGAGAGGCGGCTACGCCATTTGCTCGCTTCTCTGCACTTCCGCGGCTGCCGGGGTTCTGGTCCAAGCCAGAGGGGAGCAGCTGCCGTTTGAGGCGCCCTGACTTCCCTTCATATCTTCACCAGCCTGTGCTAGACAAGGGGAGATAAAGACCCACAGTTCCGCACCTGCTGCTCCTTGCGCCCCACGCTGACCGTTCCTCCACCCGCGATGCATGCATCGCCTAGAGCTCGGGCCTCGATGCTCCCTCCGCCGCTAGCCTAATGACCGTCCCTACGACCCTGAGCGTCTCCGCCAACCCTGAGTATGCTAACGACATGATCATCAATGGCGACGACCCTCAGTATATTGCCTTTGTGAAGGCACGTCTTAGTGAGCAGTTTCTTATGTTTGATTTTGGCCTACTTTCTTGGGATAGAGGTCTCTTCTACCTCTGATGGCTTTTTTATTTTTCAAGAAAAATATATCCAGAATCTTCTTGCTCATGCTGCTCTTACTGATGAGTGCACTGTTGAGACTCCCATGGAGCTCAATGTTCACCTTCGTGCTAGTGATGGTGACCCTTGTCTAATCCGACGTGTTATCGTCATCTTGTTGGGAGTCTTGTTTATCTAGATGTTACTCATCCAGATATCTCCTATCCCGTGCATAGTTTGAGTCAGTTTGTCTTTGCACCCACATTGGTTCACTATAGTCACCTCCTTCTCCTTCGTGTTCTCTGATATCTTTGTGGCACGATCTCTCACCGTATGTTCTTTCCCTGCTCTAGTTCATTATAGCGTCAGGCCTATTCAAATGCTACGTGGACTAATGATCCATGGGATCGTCGTTCACTTTTTGCTTACTATGTTTTTCTTGGTGGTTCTCTCACTGCCTCGAAGACAAAGAAACAGGCTACAATTTCACGTTTGAGTGCAGAGGTTGAGCCTCGAGCTATGGCTCTTTTGACGGCAGGGGTGACTTGGTTACACTGGTTAGTTCATAAGTTTGGTATTTCTGTCACTACACCTACTTTGCTCTTATTTGACCATACAGGTGCTCATAGTGTTGCGCGCGACCCAACGAAGAATGAGCTCACCAAGCATATTGGCGTTGATGCTTTTTTGTGTGTGCTGGTGTGCAAAATTCGGATTATTGCTCCTCAGTATGTGCCTTCGGAGTTTGGCACATTTCTTTAGGAATGCCCAAACTAGAGCACAACACGACTTCTATATCTATCTCTCCAAGCTCGGTGTTGTTGATCCACCATGAGTTTGAGGGAGGGGGAGTTAAGAGTTATATATTTAGTCGTGTACCCCTTTGTATTTTCCCCGCTCTATAAAGGTTTTTTTTGCATATTGTAAAACACTTGTACGTGTATACAATGGCATATGGCCACCTGGAAATACAGTTGCATATTTCCTAACAGGTACCTCCCTCCTTGTTAATGGCCAAAGACTTCTTAGCACTTTGTCCTTTCATGTTCCTCAACATACCATGCAGCTCATTTCTGGTGGTCAGATTGTTGACACTTGTTGTTGGGTAATTCTCGACTTTGACTCATGCTCTGTTTCGGACCGTCACACTGGTGTTGTCCTTGGTGCTGGCCCCCAATGTCATAACTCCCAGGGCCTCTGGGAGCTTGACTGGCTTCACTTTCCCTCCATTGCCACCGCCGCCAGTCTCTCCACCTCCATTGCCTTGTCTACCAGCTCTTTTCAGCAGTGGGGTCAACGCCTTGGTCACTTGTGCTACTCTCGTCTCTCATCCTTAGTTCGGTGTGGTCTTCTTGAAACGTGTGAGGCCTTAATGCACTGACTCGAACCTTTGCCCTCTGTGTTCGCCTTAGGCACCCCCTTGGTGATTGTCAACCGTATGTGGTCCTTTAGCTGATGCAAATCACTTTGCTTTCCTCCAAAAGCTGCGTTGCGCTCCTCGCAACCTGGTCATTGGGTCGTTACCGGTGACTTCAACTTGATCTAGCAGGTGGGGGCGGGTAAGAATAAAGCTAACCTAGAAAGAAGATAGATGGGCAGATTTCACCGTTTCCTTGACCTTGGGCTTTGCGAGATCAACCTCATCGGGCGACGCTACAGTTCGAGCAACAAGCGACGGTCACCAACGTTGGTGCAGCCAGACCGCTTGTTCTGCTCAACGAATCGGGGGTAATGACATCCTAGTTGCTTTTCCGCGCGGATACTCCATGGCAGTAGATTTAGCCTGTACACCAAGATTTTCATGCCTAGGGCTCACCAGTCCCACTTCAAGGATATCTGGCCGAATTTTGATGGCTTCCGCCAGGTGGTTGCTGATGCCTAGCATGTGTCGCCGCACCTTCACCAACTCTAGTGTTTGGGTGTCCTGCTGAAGCATATGGACAACACATTGCAGCTGTGGAGCAACCAGCATATTGGCAGCATCAAGCTACAACAGCTCATGTCTAAGGTAATCATTTTTCAGCTCAACGTGTTGCAAGACAACTGTCCCAAAAGCAGTTTAATCTACGCAAAGAGTTGAAGCTTAAGTTGCTTGGTTTGGCCTCCCTCAAGTGCATCATCCCCCGCCAGCCCTCCGCTTCCACTAGCTAGCCGAGGGAGACGCAAACACGTGCTACTTCTACATCCATGCGTGCCACTGCCACTGCAAAAATCACATGGTTACCATTGCCCGTGACAGTATTGTCGCCTTGACCCATGAGGATAAGGAGTAGACACTGGCAGACTACTCGTCCATCATGGGTTGCGCCATCCCTCGTAGAGTTGTTTTACCAACTCGCTTTGGAGATCATCAAAGATGAGCTTGCCGTAGTCGTCCACAAGCTCTATTTGCTTATACCGGGTTGCCTCGTCGAGCCTAATGATGCCCTCATCGTCTTGGTGGCAGAGAAGAAAAACTCGAATAAGGTCGCACAATTCCACCTGATTTGTTTGCTGCATACCTTTGGTAGGCTTTTCTCGAAGCTGCTTGCTCTTCACATCATGCCTCGGCTCCCAGAACTGATGAAGGAAAACTAGAGCTCCTTCATGCTCACCACTAAGGGCTTGCACATTAGACACATCGCAACCCTTATGCTCAAGGTTGACACTGCGAAGGCATTCGATTCAGTCTCATGGCCCTTCCGCCTATGGTCTCACGGCACGCCGGCACTGGCAACAGATTCAACGAGTTGGTGTGGATGATTCTACCGTAGACACCCTCAACAGGGTGCCCAGGAGGCATATTCTTCACCGTCATGGTGCTCATGCTCAGAAGGGTGTTGTTGAGCGCAAGCAGCGTCACCTTCTTGAGGCGGTTCGTGCGTTGATGATTGTCGCCTCTCTTCCACCTCACTTTTGGATTGAGGTAGTTTCTACTTCTACCTATCTCATCAACATTAATCCTTCCTCTGCTCTACAGACTGACATTCCTCTCGAGCATCTTTTTGGTTGTTCTCTTGACTACTCAACGCTTCATTTGTTTGGTTGCATTTGCTACATTCTTCTTGCCCCCCGTGAATGCACCAAACTAACTACTTAGTCTGTTGAATGTGTCTTCTTAGGTTACAATGATGAGCAAGGGCTATCTATGTTGGGATCCAGCCAGTCGTCAGATGCACATTTCTCGAGATGTGACTTTTGATTATTCTCGTCATTTATATCCACGTCCATCCTCTCCTTTGACCTCCCCCATTGAGGATATTTATTTCCTCACTTTTTCAAATACACCTATCACTCAAGGATTGCCCTCGTCCACCCATCCCATCGTGTCTTCCCATACTACTGTTGTAGACCCCACACCGTCACTTGCGGCTTCCCCACCTCGTTCATTACCTGAGGCTTCCCCATTGACCCCCCTCATCATCTTCTTTACTACACTGGTCATCCGCGTGTTGTGAATTCTTCTGATGAGCCATTTCCCTCGACTACTGTCTTCTTCTGTTGACAACGCACCGCCTCCAACTTAGCCTACTTATGTCTTCCGAGCTCGCCTACTTCCGCCTACTGACCGCTATGGTTATTCTAGCACCGCTCTTCTCGAGACGACTTATCATGGCGTTGTTGCTCATCCCGAATGGCAGCATGTGATGGAATCGGAGATTGATGCTCTTTCGCGCATTGGCGCGTGGGATCTCATTTCCCTTCCTCCTAGTGCTCGTCTCATCACTTGTATGTGGGTCTACAAGGTTAAGACTCTGATGGTTCTCTTGAGCATTACAAAGCTTGTCTAGTGGTGGGAACATGGTCATGACTACGATGAGACATTTGCCCCTATGGCCCAAATGACCACTCTTCGCACACTTTTCGTTGTGGCTTCTCTTCCTGATGACATGGTTTGTCGTCTTTGTTGCTCTCTATATGGCCTTAAGCAAACCCCTCGTGTCTAGTTTGAGAGTTTCATCTCAATAGTGATTGCAGCTGGTTTTTCGGCAAGTGCTCATGATCCTGCACTTTTTGTCTACATTTCAACTCGTGGGCGAACTCTTATTCCATATGTCAATCATAACCGACAACGATTCTAAGTACATTGCCTTTGTGAAGGCTCGTCATAGTGAGTTTCTTATGTCTGATCTTGGTCCTCTTTACTACTTTCTTGAGATTGAGGTTTCTTCTACCTTAATGGCTTCTTTATTTCCCAAGAGAAGTATATCCAGGATTTTCTTGCTCTTACTGATGAGCGCACTATTAAGACTCCTATGAAGCTCAACGTCCACCTTTGTATCCACCTCCGCTCCCTACCAGTCCGGCTGGGCATCCGTTGCCTGGTTGTGGGTTACTATGTGTGCTTCCTCGATCCCACATCTTGTCTTCCCTTGTTGGGCGGCCGCATCACCGCACACTCGAGCACCACCATCGGCGAGCAGGAGCACGAGCAAGCATCCTTTCGACCTTGTCCAGTCTGATGTCTGGGGTCCATCTCCCTTTGCCTTGGAAGGAGGTCATCACTATCTTTATAGATGATTTCTCTTAACACACATGGATATACTTGATTTCTTCCAGGCCTGAGCCCATGGGCGTGTAGTTCGTGCAACGGAACATGGCCAATTCCAGGGGCCATGAAATTCCTAGCACAAGGCAGCCCATAGCAAGCAGCAGCCAACAGGTCTGCTACTCGATATCCAGCATGGGCCCGTAAGCTGCCCCACTAGCGCTAGCGCGTCTAGCCGTCTAGGCTGCATAGTCTCCCATGGAGCCCAGGCGACGAGAAATCAAGGCATTGAGCCATCGAGGACACCAAGTCGAGTGGACGAGTCCTCTCCAACACCGCCTCCTGCCCTCATCTCTTGTCTGTTTGTCTCCTCTCCTCTTTTTCCAATAGGACGCTTGAAGCTCGGCGATCCTCCATCGGTCCATCCCCACCCAATTCAGCATGTGCTTCTATCAGCTGTCGGCCATCAATCCATGAGTTCTGCAGATCGCATTCCATCTAGCAATTTTAATATATGCCAATAGCTTGTTAATTCTGTTATTTTACATCTTTTCTCTACATGTTTCAAGATCCAAGTCATGTCTTCTCAGGATAGAGAACATGAATCCGGGTACCAAAAGCGATTGAAAAAAACAAAAAACAGAGAAGTTAGGTCGATTACAGAAAGGAGCCATGGATAAGTTTGTTGCGAAAGAACCACACGTGTCCTCTAATAATCAATCACAAGATCAAGGCTTCACGGTTGATAATAATGTTGACAATGATCATAGAGATGAACAAGCAAATAAAGAAAATAATGATGAGGTTGATGATGATCTTATTGGTAACACAAATATTGATATGGATAATAATGGTGATGACATCAGGACAACTAGTATTGATGTTAACTCAAATACTTCACCTGTTGCGGATGTCGGCGGTTCTTTTCATGTTGATATATTTGATCCAAGAAACTGGGGTTCTCTTGATCCTAAGCAGATTGACAATTTAGGACAAAAGGGCCCTCAAAGAGACTCACAATCTCAGAAAGGTCCTAAGGATAGATATTCTAGCAGGGTTTTCTGCACTATTCTATACTAGAATTATGTCAAATGGGGAGCATTGCGATAGAGATTGCCTTGTCTATTCTAAGGACCTGAATATACTATTTTGCTTTGGTTGTAAATTATTAACAAAAGGGCATAGAAAAGGTCAGTTGGCAAACGAGGGGTGTGATGATTGGACACATCTTGGCAATACACTTAAAAGAGCATGAGACAAGTGTAGATCATGTTTTGAATATGACCACTTGGTATGAGCTCTGTACTACTAGATTGCAAAAGCATCAAACTATTGATAAAGATGCTCAAGGTCAACTTGAGAATGAAAAGGAGCACTGGAGAAATTTTTTGTCTAGAATTCTTTGCATTATTAAATTTCTTGCCAAGCATAATCTAGCCTTTCGTGGTAGTAACAGCAAACTGTATGAAGACAACAATGGGAATTTCTTGGAACTAGTAGAGATGTTGGCTGAATTTAACACAGTTATTCAAGAGCATGCTTGTCGTATTACAAATGAAGAAACTCATGCTCATCATCTTGATCATAAGATTTAGAATGAGTTGATACACTTGCTTGCTTCAGCTATTAAATTTGAGATTGTTAAGAAAATAAAGAGTGCAAAATATTTCTCGGTCATACTTGATTGTACCCTGATGCAAGCCACCAAGAATAGATATCTTCAATTGTTAGGTATGTGGATTCATCTTCAAGTCATGTTTGTGTAGAAGAATCCTTTCTAGGATTTTGAGATGTAAATGGTACGACTGAGCAAGGACTTTTAGAAGTGCTAGATAATGAACTTAACTTCTTGATCTTGATAAAGATAATGTGAGGACAAGGGTACGATAATGGGTCAGATATGAAAGGAAAACATCATGGGGTACAAAGGAGAGTTTTGAATGTAAATCCTAGAGCTATCTATTCTGCTTGTGGTTGCCATAGCCTTAATTTAACACTTTGTGATATCATCCAACACATTTATATAACTTTCGCAATTTTTACGAAGAAATGCAATTCTATAAGATAACATAGATAGGAGTGACGCTCAAGTTAGTATCAGCAACACGTTGGGAGAGTTGTGTCAACAATGTTAAAGCTATCATATTTCAATGTGCAGCCATTTGGGAGGCTCTACTTTAGGTACCAAATATTTTTATATTGATTATTATGTAATTCCTTTGGCTATCTCCAACTATAACATATATTTCCTTTCTTTTCATTTTAGTTATCTGAAACTGATAATGATATAAAACGAGCAGCAAGGCAAAAGGTTTGGCAAATAATGAACCTGGGGAGTATGAACTTATAGTGGCAAGAGTAATTTGGTCTGAGGTATTATATGTTGTTAATTTAGTAAGCAAACACTTGCAAGCAAAGGATATGCTTATAGATGTTGCTATTGAGAAAGTGAAAGAGTTGATTATTATTTTCAAAAGGTATAGAGAAAGTGGCTTTTTAGAAGCATTGGAGATGGCCAAAAAAAATTGCACCTGATATGGTTATTAGTACAACATTTCATGGAAGACGAGGAATTAAAAGAGACATTTTGATGAGAACCCAGAGGACACAAATGTTCCCACATAGTCTGCAGAGGAATCATTTAGAAACGGTTATTTTACAACTATTGTTGATCAAGCAATTATGTCACTTACAAGCAGATTTGAACAATATGAGGTTAGCAAAAAGATTTTCGTTTTTTATTTACTTTCAAATCATTGTAGTCATTGGATAATGAGAGCTTGAAATCTTGTGATAATCTTGAGGCAACCCTTAAAAAATGGCAAATCTTACATTGATGCCAATGAACTGTAGTGGAGTTTAGGTTACTTAAAGATTCCATTTCAAAGGATGATATGGTCCAGTTGGAATTCTAAAGTTTTTAAAGTGACATGATTGTATTCCCAATGCAGGTGTTGCATACATAGTTCTATTGACCATTCCTGTGACTGTTGCATCAGTAGAAAGAAGCTTTTCAAAATTGAAGCTATTGAAGTCGTATTTGTGTACTACAATGACACAACAAAGGCTTACTGATTTGGCCACAATAGCACTTGAGAGTGAAGTGTTGGAGAACATTGATTACGAGGATATTGAAGATTTCATTTTAAAGAACACTAAAAGAATGTTGTTATTCAAGTAAAGACTATGCAACCAAGCTTCGAATAGGTATGATTTTTGAATATATATTCCTTGCTATGTAAGACATTATGATATATACACTACACATGTTTTAATTTTCTATTGTGGGGATGAGTTTCGCACAGGGACTCTGATTTTGTTGGCCCGGCCCTGATTTCTCCCATAGTGAGGTCTTATCTATATATAAGCATTTTGTTGCCATCGTTCACACTCAGTTCTCTACGCCTATTCGTGTGTCCTATGCTGACTCTACTGGAGAATATATATAGATGATTTATCTTGACACACATTGATATACTTTATTTCTTCCCGTAGTGAGGTCTTATCTAGATATGTGTTTTGCTGCCATGGTTCACACTCGGTTCTCTACGCCTATTCATGTGTTCTGTGCTAACTTTGCTCGAGAAAATATATCTCCAAGCTGTTACGTGTAGTCCTTGCTACGCAAGGTAATCTTGCTCAGTTCTCTTGTCCTGGTGCACATGCTCAGAATGGCGTGCCTGAGTGCAAGCATCGTCACCTTCTTGAGACAGCTTGTCCGTTGATAGTCACTACCTCTCTTCCGCCGCACTTTTGGGCCGTCTCTGTCTCCTTTTCCATCTATCTCATCAATCTTCAGCAATCCATTGCTCTGCGGGATGGCACTCCTTTCAAGCGTCTATTTGATTGTTTCTTGATTATTCAGCACTTCAATTATTTGGTTATGTTTGCTATGTCATTCTTGCCCCACATGAATGCACTAAACTGACTGCTCAGTCTGTAGAATGTGTCTTCTTAGGATACAACGATGAGCACAAGGGATATCGTTGTTAGGATCATGTTGGTCCTCAGATGCCTATTTCTTGGGATATGACTTTTGATGAGTCTCTTCCTTCTACCTTTGTCCATCTTCCTCGACCTTTCCAGTGGAGGATATCTCTTCTTTAAAATTTTCCCGACACTCGTTGCTTCTTCGATTATTGCAGATCCAACGCCATCATCTCCTATGATTTACTCACCTCGCTTATCACATGATTCTACACCTTCACCACCAGTGGCTTCCTTGTCTCTATCACCCGAGTTTATCCCGATGATTCCTGCTCGTATTCTTCCATCTTTTCCTCACTTTTATACACGTCGTCTACGTGTTGTGGATGCGTCTACAGATGTACCATCTTCCTCGTCTCGGCCTACTTATGGCTACCTTCCTCCTCCGCTTCGGACCGTTGATCGCCTTAATCTTCCAAGCGTTGGTGCTGTGGTTCTTGAGCCAACTTCTTATAGTAATGTTGTTCATACCAAATGGCACCTTGCCATGGCAGAGATTGCTGCTCTTTGAGCACATTGGCACGTGGGATATTGTTCCTCTTCCTCCTCATGTTCGTCCCATCACTTGGTGGGTCTACAAGTTTAAGACTCGCTCTGATGGTTCTCTTGAGCATTACAAACCTCATCTTGCGGCTCGTGGCTTTCAGCAGGAGCATGGTTCTGATTACGAGTCCTGATTACAATGAGACTTTTTGCTCCTGCAAACCATATGACCACTTCTCGCACACTTCTTTTATGGCCTTTGTTCGCCACAGGTCTGCCTCGGCTTGATGTTAAGAATGTATTTTTTAATGGTGAGCTGCATGAGGAGGTTTACATGCAGCCACCACCTGGGTATTGTACTCCTGACGACATGCAGCCACCACTTCAATGCTCTCTCTATGACTTTAAGCAATCCCCTCGTGCCTGGTTTGAGCGTTTTGCCTCTCTCGGATCATGAAGTGGTTGGGAGTGAGACTAAGAGAAATACGGTAAAGGAGAAAATGACTGGCAAATTCTCAAAAAAAAAATCTTTTTTGGCAAACATTAACCCCTACTTTCTAATAATAATTTGACCCAAACACCTAACATAGCATTGACCACAATTCTATATACATCACACCATGTCCTTAGAATCTACTAACAAGCAAGGTAAATTTCAACAAAGAGTTTGCGAATTCAATAAATGTTCACAAATTCAAAAAATATGTTTGCGAATTAAATAAATGTTCACAAATTCAACAAATGTGTTTGCAAATTCAAAAATTGTTCACCAATTCCAAAAAAGTTCACATATTCAAAAAGTTTGTGAATTAAAAAATGCTCACAAATTGAAAATTGTTCACAAATTCCAAAAAAAGTTTGTGAAAAAATGTTCATGTGTTCAAATCAAGTTCGTGAAATCCAAAAATGTACATGAATAGGAGAAATTGTTCACATATTGAAGAATATTGTGAACTCATAAAATGTTCACGTCGATTTCAAAAAATATGTGGATTCTAAAACAACTTACGCAAATTCCAAAAAGTTCACATATTCGAAAAATATTTACGTATTCAAGAAAATTGTGAACTCCAAAATGTTCACGAATTCAAAAAATGTTCATGGCGAATTCAAAAATTGTCCATGGATTCTAAAAAATGTATGCAAATTCCAAAAATTGTTCACGAATTTTAAAGTCCACGGATAGAAAATGTTCACAAATTTGAAGAAGGTTCAACAAAATTAAAAAGGAAAAACGAACCAAAAAAACAAAAAGATAGAGAAAGACAGATAAAAGATTAAACTAAAAACCGGTTGGAACGATCCCCAATCCCCGGCCGCTTCTAGAAAATTGAGTGATTCTTCGTCTCGTGATGCTTCTTCGTCGACCTCTTCAATTGAGCCCTGACTACGCTAGAGATTATACGATGTCAGTGTCTGGTAGCTGCTTCTTTTGGTTCGCCATTGACATGTTTTCAAGGTTTTGCTACTTATTCTAATGGTACCAAGAGACCACTTTACAATATCTGGTACACCTCCATGTAACCTTGGTCATACAAGTTATGATTCTTCCAATTTGTCCTCCAATCCACATACAGATTCTCCTATACATGTTCTTACTACCGATGGTACTTCCCTCCTAGTAGATAGTAAAGGCACTCTTTGGCACTTTGACTTTTCATGTTCCTCGACTTTACTACACTTGTGGTCCGCATGTTGTGGATTCTTCTAATGAGCCATCTCCCTCGACTATTATATCTTCTTTTGTCGGCAACACACTTCCTCCAGCTCACCCTACGTATGGCTTTCCAGCTCGCCCACTTTTGCCTATTGAACGCTATGGTTACTACGCAGCTCTTCCCGAGACGACTTCTTACCGTGAGGCCGTTCATATCAAATGGTTGCATGTGATGGCATCGAAGATTGATGCGCTTCCCGCATAGGCACGTGGAATCTCACTTCCCTTCCTCCTCGTGCTTGTCTCATCACTTGTAAGTGGGTCTATAAGGTTAAGACTTATAATACTCTTGAGTGTTACAAAGCTTGTTTAGTGGTGAGGACATGGTCATGACTACAATGAGACATTTGCTCTTATATATATGGCCCACACGACCACTCTTCGCACACTTCTCAATGTGGCTTCTATTCGCCGCTAGTCTGTCTCTCAGCTTGATGTCAAGAATGCCTACAAGTAGCCACCACCTGGGTTCTCTTCCTGATGGCATGGTTTGTCGTCTTCGTCACTGTCTATATGGCCCTAAGCAAACCCCTCGTGCCTGGTTTGAGCGCTTCGTCTCAATGGTGATTGCGGCTGGTTTTTGGCGAGTGCTCATGATCCTGCACTTTCAATCCACCATTCAACTCGTGGTCGAACACTTCTTCTACATGTCAATCATCACTGGCGACGACTCTTAAGTACATTGCCTTTGTGAAGGCTCATCATAGTGAATTTCGTATGTCTGATCTTGATCCTCTTCGCTACTTCCTTGAGATTGTTCATTATTGCCTAAGAGAAGTATATCCAAGATTCTTGCTCGTGCTGCACTTACTAATGAGCGCACTATTGAGACTCCTATGGATATGGAGTCAACGTCCACCTTTGTGCCCACCTTCGGTCCATGCCAGTCTGGATGGGTGTCCTTTGCCTTGCTGCGGGTTGCTATGAGCACTATCTCAATCTCACATCTTGTGTTCCCTTGTTGCGCGACACCATAACCACACGCTCGAGCACCACCAATGTGAGCAAGAGCTCGAACAGTCAAGGTGTACCTGGATTATGGACGGGATGAGCCAAGGACAAGGCGCTACCTAAAGCCGGGACCAAGGGCGCATAGTAGAACCTAGGGTGCGTAATCAAGTGCATGGCACACAACCCACAAACAGGAGAAGAACACCAAGCCAAATCGGCAGGGTACGAAGAGTGCACAGGTACGTGGGATGCTGGATCAAGTCCCTTTGCTGCCACCGCCCCGGTCTCAGACTCTGTTGCCTTGCCTACCAACTATTTCAGTAGTGGAATCATCGCCTTGGGTCACTTGAAATCTCTCATCCTTAGTTCAATGTGGCCTTCTTGGATCCTTCTCCGACGATGTCTCTAAACCATCAAGGTTGTCGACTTCATAAACAGGTCCAGTTACCTTATACTCATAGCGAGACAGTGTCTCGGGGTCCTTTCAACCATGTTCACTCTAATGTCGAGGGTCCATCTTCCTTTGCGTCGAAAGAAGGTCATCGCTAGTGACTTCTGTCGGCACACATGGATATACTTTATTTCTTCTCATAGTGGGATCTTATCAATAAGCCTTTTGTTTCCATGGTTCACACTCAGTTCTCTACGCATATTCGTCTATTCTGTGATAGACTCTGGTGGAGAATATATCTCTCCAAGTTGTTGCATGGAATCCTTCATGAGCACACTTCCGTTCCCTTATCCTGGTGCTCATGCTCAGAATGGCGTGGTTGGGCGCAAGCATCGTCACCTTGAGACAGCTTGTCAATTGATGTTTAGTGCCTCTCTTCCGTCGCAATTTTGGGCCGAGTCTGTCTCCACTTCCATCTATCTCATCAACCTTCATCAATCCATTGCTCTGCAGGGTGGCGCTCCTTTCGAGCGTCTATTTGATGCTTTCCTGATTATTCGACGCTTCAATTGTTTGGTTGTGTTTGCTATGTCCTTCTTGCCCACATGAACGCACCAGACTGACTGCTTAGTCCGTTGAGTGTGTCTTCTTAGGATACAACGATGAGCATAAGGGATATCATTAATTGAGATCATGTTGGGCGTCAGATGCCTGTTTCTCGGGATGACTTTTGATGAGTCTCATCCCTTCTACCCGCGTCCATCTTCCTCGACCTTTTCAATGGAGGAAATCTCCTTTTGTTAATCCAACACTCCTATCACTCCCTTATCCATTCGTTGTACTGCTCCCGCTTCTCAGATAATTTCAGATCCAATGCCATCATCTCCTATGATTTCCTCACCTCGCTTATCACAGGATTCTACACCTTCATCAGTTGTGGCTTCCTTGTCTCCATCACCTGAGTTTATCCCGATGATTTCTACTCGTATTCTTCGATCTTTTCCTCACTTTTATATACATAGTCCGCGTGTTGTGAATGTGTCTACTGATGTGCCACTTCCCCTCTCGGCCTACTTATGGCTTGCTTCCTCATCCGCTTCCACCTGTTGACCGCCTTGGTCTTCCAAGCGTTGGCGCTAATGTTCTTGAGCCGACTTCTTATCATGATGTTATTCATACCAAATGGCACCTTGCGATGGCAGAGGAGATTGTTGCTCTTGAGCGCATCGACACGTGGGATATTGTTTCTCTTGCTCCTCGTGTTCATCCCATCACTTGGTGGGAATGTTATGACTCACTTTGACTTTTTATATGTTCCTTCTTTTGCTCATGTTCCTCAACTTTACTACACACATGGTCCGCGTGTTGTGGGTTCTTCTGATAAGCCATCTCCCTCGACTATTATATCTTCTTTCGTTGGCAACGCACCGCTCCAGTTTAGCCTACTTATGGCTTTCGAGCTCGCCCGCTTCTGCCTATTGACCGCTATGGTTACTGCGCAGCTCTTGCCGAGACGACTTCTTGCCGTGAGGTTGCTCATCCCAAATGGCTGCATGTGATGGCATCGAAGATTGATGCACTTGCCCGCATCGGCACGTGAAATCTCATATCCCTTCCTCCTCGTGCTCGTTTCATCACTTGTAAGTGGCTCTACAAGGTTAAGACTGATGATCCTCTTGAGCGTTACAAAGCACGTTTAGTGGTGAGAGCATGGTCATGACTACGAAGAGACATCTGCTCCTATATATATGGCCCACATGACCGCTCTTCGCACACTTCTCAATGTGGCTTCTATTCGTTGCCAGTCTGTCTCTCAGCTTGATGTCAAGAATGCCTACAAGTAGCCACCACCTAGGTTATCTTCCTAATGGCATGGTTAGTCGTCGTTGTCTATATGGCCCTAAGCAAACCCCTCGTGCCTGGTTTGAGCGCTTCGTCTCAGTGGTGATTGCGGCTAGTTTTTGGCGAGTGCTCATTATCCTACACTTTCGGCCCACCATAAAACTCGTGGTCGAACACTTCTTCTACATGTCGATCATCACTGGCAACGACTCTTAAGTACATTGCCTTGGTGAAGGCTCGTCAAAGTGAATTTCTTATGTCCGATCTTGGTCCCTTTGGTACTTCCTTGAGATTGAGGTATCTTCTATCTCTAATGACTTCTTTATTTTCTAAGAGAAGTATGTCCAGGATCTTCTTACTCGTGCTACTCTTTCTGATGAGCGCACTGCTGAGACTCTGATGGAGTCAACGTCCACCTTTGTGACCACCTCCGCTCCCTACCAGCCTGGATGGGCATCCTTTGCCTTGCTGCGGGTTGCTACGAGCACTGTCTCAATCCCACATCCCGTGTTCCCTTTATGTGTGACACCATAACCGCACGCTCGAGCACCACCAATGGTGAGCAGGAGCTCGGACAGTCGACGCGTACCTGGATTATGCACGGGACGAGCCGAGGACAGGCGCTACCTAAAGTCGAGGCCAAGGGCGCACAGTAGGAGAACCTAGGGTGCTTAATCAAGCACGTGGCACACAACCCGCAAACATGAAAGGAACACCCAGCCAGATCAGTGGGGTACGAAGAGTGGACAGGCAAGTGGGATGCCGGATCAAGTCCCTCTAATGCCAGTGCCGCCAATCTCTGCCTTGTCTACCAGATATGTTCAAGAGTGGCATCATCGCCTTGGGTCACTTGTGATCTCTCATCCTTAGTTCGACGTGATCTTCTTGGATCCGTCTCCGATGATGTCTCTAATACATGGTCCAGTTACCTTATACTCATAGCGAGACAATGTCTCGGCATCTCCTTTAGACCTTGTTCACTCTGATCTCGAGAGATCATCTCCCTTTGCCAACGCTACTGACTTCTCTCAACACACCTGGATATATACTTTATTTCTTCTCGTAGTGAGGTCTTATCTATAAGCCTTTTGCTGCCATGGTTCACACTCAATTCTCTACGCCTATTCATGTGTTCTATGGTGACTCTGGTGGAGAGTATATCTCCAAGCTGTTGCGTGGAATCCTTGCTGAGCAGACTTTGGTTCTCTTATCCTGGTGCTCATGCTCAAAATGGTGTGGCCGAGCGCAAACATCGTCACCTTCTTGAGACGGCTCGTCCATTAATGGTCACCGCCTCTCTTTCACCGCACTTTTGGGCCGAGTCTATCTCCACTTCCATCTATCTAATCAACCTTCAGCAATCCATTGCTCTGCAGGGTGGCGCTCCTTTCGAGCGTCTATTTGATGCTTTCCTGATTATTCGGCGCTTCAATTGTTTGGTTGTGCTTGCTATGTCCTTCGTGCCCACGTGAACGCACCAAACTGACTCCTCGGTCTGTTGAGTGTGTCTTCTTAGGATACAACGATGAGTATAAGGAATATCATTATTGGGATCATGTTGGGTGTCAGATGCCTATTTCTAGGGATATGACTTTTGATGAGTGTCATCCCTTCTACCCGCGTCCATCTTCCTTGACCATTTCAATGGAGGAAATCTCTCTTTTTTTAAATCCAACACTACTATCACTCCCTTATCCATTCGTTGTATTGCTCCTGCTTCTCCGATAATTGCAGATCCAATGCCATCATCTCCTATGATTTCCTCACCTCGCTTATCATAGGACTCTACACTTTCATCAATTGTGGATTCCTTGTCTCAATCACCTGAGTTTATCCCGATGATTTCTTCTCGTATTCTTCCATCTTTTCCTCACTTTCATATACATTGTCCGCATGTTCTGAATGTGTCTACTGATGTGCCACTTCCCCTCTCGGCCTACTTATGGCTTGCTTCCTCGTCCGCTTCCGCCTGTTGACCGCCTTGGTCTTCCAAGCATTGGCGCCGGTGTTCTTGAACCGACTTCTTATTGTGATGTTATTCATACCAAATGGCACCTTGCGATGGCAGAGGAGATTGTTACTCTTAAGCACATCGGCACGTGGGATATTGTTTCTCTTCCTCCTCGTGTTCGTCACATCACTTGGTGAGAATCTCATGACTCACTTTGACTTTTTATATGTTCCTTCTTTTGCTCATGTTCCTCAACTTTACTACACTGGTGGTCCGCGTCTTGTGGATTCTTGTGATAAGCCATCTCCCTCAACTATTATATCTTCTTTCGTTGGCAACGCACCGCCTCCAGCTTAGCCTGCTTATGGCTTTCGAGCTCGCTCGCTCCTGCCTATTGACCGCTATGTTTACTGCGCAGCTCTTCCCGACACGATTACTTGCCGTGAGGTTGTTCATCCCAAATGGCTGCATGTGATGGTATCGAAGATTGACGCTCTTGCCCGCGTCGGCACGTGGAATCTCATTTCCCTTCCTCCTCGTGCTCGTCTCATCACTTGTAAGTAGGTCTACAAGGTTAAGACTCATGATACTCTTGAGCGTTACAAAGCTCATTTAGTGGTGAGAACATGGTCATGACTACGAAGAGACATTTACTCCTATATATATGGCCCACTTGACCACTCTTCACACATTTCTCAATGTGGCTTCTATTCATCGCTAGTCTGTCTCTCAGCTTGATGTCAAGAATGCCTACAAGTAGCCACCACCTAGGTTCTCTTCCTAATGGCATGGTTTGTTGTCTTCGCCGTTGTCTATATGGCCCTAAGCAAACCCCTCGTGCCTGGTTTGAGCGCTTCGTCACAATGGTGATTGCGGCTAGTTTTTTACGAGTGCTCATTATCCTACACTTTCGGTCCACCATTCAACTCGTGCCCGAACACCTCTTCTACATGTCGATCATCGCTTGCAACGACTCTAAGTACATCCTTGGTGAAGGCTCATCATAGTGAATTTCTTATGTCCGATCTTGGTCCTCTTCGGTACTTCTACCTCTAATGACTTATTTATTTTCTAAGAGAAGTATGTCCAGGATCTTCTTAATCATGCTACTCTTACTGATGAGCGCACTATTGAGACTCCTATGGAGTCAACGTCCACCTTTGTGACCACCTCCGCTCCCTACCAGCCTGGATGGGCATCCTTTGCCTTGCTGCGGGTTGCTACGAGCACTGTCTCAATCCCACATCCCGTGTTCCCTTTATGTGTGACACCATAACCGCACGCTCGAGCACCACCAATGGTGAGCAGGAGCTCGGACAGCCGACACGTACCTGGATTATGCACGGAATGAGCCGAGGACAGGCACTACCTAAAGTCGAGGCCAAGGGCACACAGTAGGAGAACCTGGGGTGCTTACTCAAGCACGTGGCACACAACCCGCAAACATGAAAGGAACACCCAGCCAGATCAGCGGGTACGAAGAGTGGACAGGCAAGTTGTAACACCCCGGATGTAACTTTCCATATTTGTAACCCCAACTCTTGCCATTTTCGGCCATGTGTTATGATATTCCCTTCGTGGTCGGGTTTTGTTTGTCGTTTTGTATTTTGTTCATGTCATGCATCTCATACCATGTCATCATGTGCATTGCATTTGCATACGTGTTCGTCTCATGCATCCGAGCATTTTCCCCGTTGTCCGTTTTGCAATCCGGCGCTCCCACCTCCTTCGGCGCACCCCTCTTGTTTCTTTTCGTGAGCGGGTGTTAAACGTTCTCGGAATGGACCGAGGCTTGTCAAGTGGCTTTGGTATACCACCGGTCAAGTTTCGTTCCATTTGGAGGTCGTTTGGTACTCCAACGGTTAACCGGGTAACCGCAGATGCCTTCTGTGTGTTGCAGAAAACCCCCCCTCTCTAAACAGCCCAAAACCCACCTAACTCTCTTCCATGCTCTAGGTCGTTTGATCACGATTGTGTGGGCGAAAACCGCACCACATTTGGACTCTCCTAGCTCCCTCTAGCTATATATTTGCATCCCCTCCCGAAAACATTCGCAGTCCAACCCTAGCCCCGCTCCCTCTCCGCCGCCGGACGTGTCCGGTCCGCGCCGGACACCTCCCCGCCGCCGCGCCCGGCGAACCGGAGGCCGCCACGTCAGCGCCCCGGTCGCCTCCACCGCGCCGGCCCGCCGCGGGCCCTCCCGGCCTGTACGCCGCCGCGCGCCCTCAGCCGCGCCTCCTCCTCGCCCCGCGCCGCCGCCGCCGCTCCGCCGGCGAGCCCCGCCGGCCCCGCGCGACCTCGCCGCCGCCCCGGTGCCCGCCGGCGCCGCCCGTCTCCGCCATCGCCCTCCGTCGCCGCCTCCTTCCTCCACCTCGCCGCCCCGCCGTCTCTCTCCTCCACGCCGGACGCCGGCGACCTCGAACCTCCGGCCGCTCGTCGAGCTCCCTCGGCCAGATCCCGATCTGGTCAAACCCGAAGGTTGACCCCGAGATCCCCCGAAATATTTCTGTCTTAGATTTTCACAATATGTGCACCTGTTCTACGCATCATAACTCTCTGCATATAGCTCCGTTTCGCGCGTGTAATATACCTAAATGTTCGTCTCATGATGCTCTTTATTTTGTTCCATTTCACCATGTTCATTTGAGTCCATCTTGATGCCAAAATCTCTAGTGCAAGAGTGCTAGTTGCTGTTGTCTGCTGTTACTTAGCAGAACTTGAGGATTTGTTATTTTTGTATCATTTAATCTGTGCATCTTATGGGCATGAGCTCTACATGTGTTTTGTTGTATGCCATGCCATCTTTCCAGTGGTGTATGCCATGTATTTTTGTGATCTCTGTGGTGACTAGCACAAGCATGCAAACTAGGCCCCATAATGTTTCTGATTTCAGGGACTTAGTGAATTCTCTAAGTCTTTGTCTGCTGTTATTTTGTTGCCATGTAAACTTGATGCTACAGAGAGATCGATGCTTATTTTGGAGATATTCAGTAGGATGTTTTGTAGCTATTGTTGTAATTGATCCATTCCTGCCTTGGTTTGCAATTATGGAGTGCCATAGCATGACTCAATCTTGCTCTACTTTTGCTATAAAATATTTCTGGCAGATTGTTAACATGATATTCAATTTTGCCAAGCTTATTGTAGTTGATCCATACATGCTATGTACTTGTTCTTGCCATGGATGGCTTCATAAACATCCATCTTGCTGTAGGTATGCTTGTTTTGTCATGCATTGCTTTGTGGTGAGTGCATCAAGCTCATCAAGATGCCTTCATATTACTGTTTCTGCCATGCTCTGTTTTCTGCAAAGTCTGAAACCTGTTAACGAAACTTGCTATGTTCACATGGTTGCCATCATATTTTCTGGTCCTTTTTGGCTTATGGTCAGTAAGGGACTTTTGTCATATGCATTTAGTAGAATACTTCCATGCCTTGTTTTGCTATGTTAAGTTCCTGGTAACATGTTGATTTCGTGCTCTGAAAATTGCTACCTGATGCTGTTTCAGGCATGTCCAGTAATTTCACTAAGTCTGTGAACCTGATATCTTTTGCACTTTTGCCATGCTTGTTTGAGCCTGTTATGTTGTGATCTAGCCGTAGCTCAGTGTTCATCTTTTGTCAAGCATCTCCTGTAGCTTACTGCCATATGCTTTGTTGCTATGTTGGAGTGCTGTAGCATTGTTACTTGTTGCATTCTAAGTGCTATCATGCTGTTAATCGCAGATTCGTGTCATTCTTGTTTTGCTTGCCATTTGCAAACCGTGCATCCGTTTCCGGTGATCTTTATATCGATTTCAACCGAAATCATCTCATCTTTCCAGTGGCATGCTTGGTTTGCCAAGTTACTGCCTTGTTCATCATTTTTCTTCCGGATCACGCATATGCATCGCATCTCATATCTTGCATATCATTCATGTATTGCATCATGTCGCTTGTGCATTTCCCGTGTTTGATTGTGGTTCCATTGCTTGTGTTCTTGTCTTGGGTAGAGCCGGGAGACGAGTTTGCGAACGAGGAACCTGTTGAGTACGCTTACGAGGATCAAGCTTTTGACAACTCTGAGAACCTTGCAGGCAAGATGACCACCCCTCGAAATCACTTCTATCTTTGCTTTGCTAGTTGTTCGTTCTATTGCCATGCTGCGCTACCTATCACTTGCTATATCATGCCTCCCATATTGCCATGTCAGCCTCTAACCATCCTTTCCTAGCTAACCGTTGTTTGGCTAAGTTACCGCTTTTGCTCAGCCCTTCTTATAGCGTTGCTAGTTGCAGGTGAAGTTGAAGTTGTTCCATGTTGGAACCGGGATATTTTGAGATATCACAATATCTCTTATTTAATTAATGCATCTATATATTTGGTAAGGGGTGGAAGGCTCGGCCTTATGCCTGGTGTTTTGTTCCACTCTTGTCGCCCTAGTTTCCGTCATACCGGTATTATGTTCCTTGAGTTTGCGTTCCTTACGCGGTCAGGTGATTTATGGGACCCCCTTGACAGTTCGCCTTGAATAAAACTCCTCCAGCAAGGCCCAACCTTGGTTTTACCATTTGCCACCTAAGCCTTTCCCCCGGGTTTTCGCGAGCCCGAGGGTCATCTTATTTTAACCCCCCCCCCCGGGCCAGTGCTCCTTCGAGTGTTGGTCCGAACTGAGTAGACTGCGGGGCCCCCTCGTGGAAACTCGAGGTCTGGTTTTACTTGTAGGATGTCTTATCTGGTGTGCCCTGAGAACGAGATATGTGCAGCTCCTATCGGGATTTGTCGGCGCATCGGGCGGCTTTGCTGGTCTTGTTTTACCATTGTCGAAATGTCTTGTAAACCGGGATTCCGAGACTGATCGGGTCTTTCCGGGAGAAGGTTTATCCTTCGTTGACCGTGAGAGCTTATGATGGGCTAAGTTGGGACACCCCTGCAGGGTATTATCTTTCGAAAGCCGTGCCCACGGTTATGAGGCAGATGGGAATTTGTTAATGTCCGGTTGTAGAGAACTTGTCACTTGACCCAATTAAAATACATCAACTGTGTGTGTAGCCGTGATGGTCTCTTCTCGGCAGAGTCCGGGAAGTGAACACGGTTTGAGTTATGAATGACGTAAGTAGGAGTTCAGGATCACTTCTTGGTCATTACTAGTTGACGACCGTTCCGCTGCTTCTCTTCTCGCTCTCTTTTGCGTATGTTAGCCACCATATATGCTTAGTGCCTGCTGCAGCTTCACCTCATTACACCATCTTTTCCTATAAGCTTAAATAGTCTTGATCTCGCGGGTGTGAGATTGCTGAGTCCTCGTGACTCACAGATTCTACCAAAACAGATGCAGGTGCCGACGATGCCAGTGCAGATGATGGGATCGACCTCAAGTGGGAGTTCGACGAGGAACGTGGTTGTTACTATGTGTCTTTTCCTGATGATCAGTAGTGGAGCCCAGTTGGGACGATCGGGGATCTAGCATTTGGGGTTATCTTATTTTCATTTGGATCTTGACCGTAGTCGCTCTATGTGTGTATTTTTGGATGATGTATGATTCATATTCATGTATTGTGTGAAGTGGCGATTGTAAGCCAACTCTAGTTATCCCATTCTTGTTCATTACATGGGATTGTGTGAAGATGACCCTTCTTGCGACAAAACCACAATGCGGTTATGCCTCTAAGTCGTGCCTCGACACGTGGGAGATATAGCCGCATCGTGGGCGTGACACAAGTGGGATGCCGAATCAAGTCCGTCTAATGCCAGTGCCGCCAATCTCTGCCTTGTCTACCAGATATGTTCAAGAGTGGCATCATCGCCTTGGGTCACTTATGATCTCTCATCCTTAGTTCGACGTGATCTTCTTGGATCCGTCTCCGATGATGTCTCTAATACGTGGTCCGGTTACCTTATACTCATAGCGAGACAATGTCTCAGCATCCTTTAGACCTTGTTCACTCTGATCTCGAGAGATCATCTCCCTTTGCCTCCGCTAGTGACTTCTCTAAACACACCTGGATATATACTTTATTTCTTCTCGTAGTGAGGTCTTATCTATAAGCCTTTTGCTGCCATGGTTCACACTCAATTCTCTACGCCTATTCATGTGTTCTATGGTGACTCTGGTGGAGAGTATATCTCCAAGCTGTTGCGTGGAATCCTTGCTGAGCAGACTTTGGTTCTCTTATCCTGGTGCTCATGCTCAAAATGGTGTGGCCGAGCGCAAGCATCGTCACCTTCTTGAGACGGCTCGTCCATTGATGGTCACCGCCTCTCTTTCACCGCACTTTTGGGCCGAGTCTATCTCCACTTCCATCTATCTAATCAACCTTCAGCAATCCATTGCTCTGCAGGGTGGCGCTCCTTTCAAGCGTCTATTTGATCGTTTATTCGGCGCTTCAATTTTTTTGTAGTGTTTGCTATGTCCTTCTTCCCCCTCGTGAATGCACCAAACTGACTTCTCAGTCTGTTGAGTGTGTCTTCTTAGAATACAACGATGAGCATAAGGGATATCGTTATTTGGATCACGTTGGTCGTCGGATGCCTATTTCTTAGGATGTGACTTTTGTAGAGTCTCCTCCCTTCGACCCGCGTCCATCTTCTTTGGCCTTTTAAGTGGAGTATATTTCTTCCCACAATTTTCCCGACACTCCTACCACTCCTATTGAGCCCTTATCCAATCGTCGTACTGCTCATGCTTCTCTGATTATTGTAGAACCAACGTCATCATCTCCTATGATTTCCTCACCTCGCTTATCACATGATTCTAGACCTTCATCACCGGTGGTTTCCTTGTCTCCATCACCTGAGTTTATCCCTCGATGATTCCAGCTCGTATTCTTCCAAAAAAATCCTAACTTCCAGCTCGTATTCTTCCAAAAAAAAATCCTAACTTCTAGATAGGTCGTCTGCGTGTTGTCGATGCATCTACTGATGTGCCATCTTCCCCGTCTTGGCCTACTTATGGCTTGCGTCCTTGTCCGCTTCGGCCTGTTGACCACCTTGGTCTTCCAAACGTTGGCGGTGCTATTCTTGAGCCGACTTCTTGTTGTGATGTTGTTCATACCAAATGGCACCTTGTGATGACACAGGAGATTGCTGCTCTTGAGTGCATCGACACGTGGGATATTGTTTCTGTTCCTCCTCGTGTTCGTCCCATCACTTGGTGGGTCTACAAGGTTAGGACTCACTCTGATGGTTCTCTTGAGCATTAGAAAACTTGTGGGTCATGGCTTTCATCAGGAGCTTGGTCCTGATTATGATGAGACTCTTGCTCCTACAAAACCATATGCTTGTGGCCTCTGTTCACCACCAGTTCGTGTCTAGGCTTAACGTTAATAATGCCTTTCTTTAATAGTGAGCTGCGTGAGGAAGTTTACATACAACCACCACCTGCGTATTCTACTCCTTATGACATGCTAAGTCGTCTTCATCGCTCTCTATGGCTTTAAGCAAGCCTCCCGCACCTGGTTTGAGCGTTTTGCCTCTACGGTGGATGTTGTTGGTTTTCAGCGAGTGCTCAAGATCCAACGTTGTTTGCCCTCCTTTCTGCTCTTGGTAGGAATCTTCTTCATGTTGATGACATGATCATCATCGACGCAGACCATGAGTATATTGCCTTTGTGAAGGCATGTTATGCAGTTTCTTATGTCTTATCTTGGCCCTCTCTGCTACTTTCTTGGGACTGAGGTCCCTTCTTGCTCAAAAATAATAATCCAGGATCTTCTTACTCGTGTTGCTCTTACTGATGAGCGCACTATTGAGACTCCCATGGAGCTCAATGTTCACTTCCCTGCTACTGATGTTGATCCATTGGCTAATCTAACGCTTTATCGACATTTTGTTGGGAGACTTGTCTATCTGCCTGACACTCGCCCAGAAGAAGAAACAAAATGCTGTGCCCCCCGTTCGAGTGCACCTCTTCCCGCGGCGCCGTCGCTCCACTTTCCTAGTCTACCCTCCACTATATGCTCTGCGGCATTGTCGTCGTGGCCAGGATGGTGGCAAAATCACTAGCGCCGATGCCTCTCGCATGATGTTGTTAGAGCCTTCATCCTCTCAAGTGGCATGAACAACCGAAGGGGACAATGTTACCATGGATGTTGTCATTCCCTCTGTTGGATCGTAAGTCTTTGGGAGTGAGACTAAAAGAAATACGGGAAAGGAGATGATGCCTAGCCTATTAGCGGATTGAGGCCTAAACAAAATTGTTGAGATGAGTTATAGGCCTGCTACCAAAATGGTTGGTGTATCTTAACCAAGGTGGGACACGCGTTTGAGTGGGATAAAATCATACTCTATCAAGCCCAAATGATAATCTTCTTTTTTTATCTTGCTTCCAAATAATAATGACCCAAACACTAAACATAGCATTGACCATAATTCTTTATACATCACAACATATCCTTCAAATCTACTAACAACTCAGGCAAATTAAAAAAAAGAGTTTGCGAATTAAATAAATGTTCACAAATTCAAAAAATATGTTTGCGAATTCGAAAAATGTTTGCCAATTCCAGAAAAAGTTCATGTATTCAAAGAAAGTTCACGGATTAAAAAAAATTGTGAATTCCAAAAATGTTCACGTATTCATAAAATGATCACATATTAAAAAATGTTCATGTATTCAAAACAAGTTCATGAATTCAAATAAAGTACATGAATACGAAAAATTGTTAAATGTTCACGTCGAATTCAAAAAATGATCGTGGACTCTAAAACAATGTTCACAAATCCAAAAATGTTATTGTGTTTGAAAAATATTCTCATATTCAAGACAAGTATGAATTCCAAAAATGTTCACGAATTCAAAAAATGTTAAGGAATTCAAAAAATGTTCACGGCAAATTCAAAATTGTTCATGGATTCTAAAAACTCTTCGCAAATTCCAAAATCGCTTACGTATTCGAAAAATGTTCAGATATTCAAAAACTATTCACCATTGGAAAAGGTTCAAAAATTTCAAAAAATATTCACGAATTTGGAAAATATTTGATAATTCAATATTTTAGAAAATTGAAAATTGTTCACAAATTTGAAAAAGGTTCAAAAAAATTAAGAAGGAAAAAGAAAAGGCGAACATAAAGAAAAACATACCGTTGACCATAATTCTTTGTACATCACACCATATTTTTTAGAATCTACTAACATGAAAGCCGTATACAAAAAGAATAAATCTACGCATGTAATTTACATGTACCATTATAATTATATTGTTTTAGAAATCCTAGGTAGGTTTGTCTAGATGTCTAGACCCATGTCTATACTCTACAGCACCTTCTATACTCTACAACAATGTATGTTTGGTGTGGGTTAATTTATCACCATTGTCTCGACGGTAATCTCTATTCCCAACCTAAGGGTGTGCATTACACGATGGGGAAAAAAAATCTCTGAACTTCGCCAATAAGTAACTCAAATAAACAGTTATGTATGTGATTTCAAAAGAAAGATATAAATGGCAAGGTGTTTAACAAATCTGCATGCATGTTGTATCGTGCTTATTGAGTGTGAACAAACAAATATCAGGATAGAAACTAAGAAACAGAATGCATACCACCAGGAACACAGCCACCACTAGCTCTGTCACAGAATATTGCGTGATAAAAGCCCGCCATGCTAACTCAGCAGCTTCCTCAACTGACAAGTTGAATTTGTAACTGAAATGTAAAGCACAAACATAAGGGATGCAACTTCAAGATAATATGAACTGTGAGCAAAGCAACATATAGAGGTATAAAAAACATACCCCTCATCCAAGATACCATAAGCATACAAAGAACTACAGAACCAGCTGCTTCCCTTGAGCCTTGCACCCTCACTATCAACATAGTACCAAGACCAGACCATAGAAAAGGAGCAGAATTGTTAGACATAGACCTAAGTACTGCTTAATAACACTAACATATGTCAAAGGGCCACTCGCAGTTCCATCAAATCCAACAATCATTGTACCGATTGGAAGTACCATCCCACGGTATGAAAATAAAGGATATTAGCCAACGGTCTTTAAAGAACCAGCAATAGAAATCCTTTGCTTGTTGATGAGCTCATGAACCTCTTAAGGAAGAAACTATTGTTATTCCTACTATCTTTACTATTAAAGGGGAGTGCGGTTGTGATGGTAGGTTGTGGTACGTCGATTCGCATGTTCGTGTGTCGCTTCCTCGCCTCCTCTCTCAAACAAATACTCGTCGACGAGTGGACCCGCCAGCTCTCTTCCCTGCCTCATCAACCCGCTAGCCCCGATCTGATTTCTTCTTCCTCTCTCGTTAAGAGCGAGCGCGACCACAGCTAGGGTTACTATCGCGTCCAGCCGTTGCCGCCTCACACCGCTGCCCGGGTTTGCTACCTGACACACCAACCAAGAACTGCAGTGTTGAACACGAGCCTAGGTCGCCCCCGTGTGTGATGGATAAGTCTATGTACTAAGGTCTTTGTGGGGCTGCAGCACATGGTCCTTTGGCTGCAGCACATGGTCCTTGTGGCAGTTAGGATAGAATCCCTGACCATCAAGGACTGGCAGTTAGGATAGCATCTTAGACTGGCATCTTAGCAGCATCTTAGACTAGCATCTTAGCATATGCTTGGCTGGCTAGCAACCTATAAGTATGTATCCCCAACCCCTCAGGTTGGCATGGCATTGTGTGAGAAATAAACCAACGAAAATTGTCCCAACTCTCCTAGTGTCATCCACAACTATGAAATGCTCAGGCTGAAAGGTCTAACAGTGTGTAGATGCAAGATGTAGCTCGCCATCTTCTATGTCACGTACGACCTTCATCTCTACCTGCTTCCCAGCGTATCGAACAGAGGCACCGTGGCAGGACTCAAGGTGCAGCAACTACTCCAGTTGTACATGAGCCATGGGTTCAAGAGAGGTTCTTGGAGTTCTCATGGTCCCTGCTTGGGCGGACGCCGAAAGGGTGAGAGTCGATTTGTTAAGGCTTCCCTGGTATTTGTCTTCAATACCAATGCATTATTTTCTCATCACTAAGCTTTTGACTCGCTCACTACTTGTTTCTTGCACTATATGGCCAGATCTAGCTTCTTCATTTATCCATGATTTTTCTTTAAAGTCCACCGACTAAACATACAAGAGCTTGGCAATTCTTTCTGGCTGCAGCTAAAACTTTATATTAAAGTGAACTTTACTTTTGTTGGTTTCTTGTTCATAGAAACCGGCAGCAAGAAATAAGGCTAGATTAGCCACGGCAACATGAGCCAAGTTTATGAGCATGTACCTGGACCCTCCTGTATGGCAGTTGATCCACCTTACATGAAGATTAAAGTCATCTACATCAATATATTAATTTTGCTCCTGGTATGCATCTCTTGGAGAAATCTTAGGGCAAATATTTTCTTATTTTTGCTTTCTTTAGAAATCTTGGAGAAATTTAGTGTAGGACCTTCAGTTCTATAACATAGTTGAATGAAATTACTACAATAAGCACTGCATCACAATAGTGGGCTAATTCTGTAAAGAAATGCAATGGTGTAATGTTCTTGGTTAAACTTCAGTTATATATTATACTTAGTAATGCAAATTCAAGAATTAAGTTTGCAGGCATGTCGTCATTGTAGTCCTGATAGATATTTTGCTTTTCTGTATTTATGTGCATTAATAGAGTTACTAATATTGTTTCGATATTTCATTAGTAGAGACTGGATTGTGTCTACAACCAATGCGATCCAAAAATAGGCAATTCGAGGTGGATTTCACTTGTGGTAGAGAGAAACCACACAGTTCAGATAGCAACGTGGGACTTTATGGTCACAGATAGATTGTCGTGGAATAACTCAACTGATGGGATGTAGGATTCACATCGGTGCAGATTGCCGAGTACCATGCAAATGAAATGTTGGTTGCAAAATTAATGATCTGCCTCTTTGTCGAGGTAAAATTGATAAGAGTTATAAACTCGGGAAATATTTTTTCCATCGATCTTTTAGTCTAGCAAGTAAATATTTTTTTTGTCATTCTTTTAGCTCGATGTAAACAATATAATTGTTTGTGCAGCCACAAGTATGCTACCTTCCGTTTCATAAACAGATGTCCTACAACAAAACATGCAGTAAAAAAGATAGCTCAATGTAAACAATATAATTGTTTGTGCAGCCACAAGTATGCTACCTTCCGTTTCGTAAATAGATGTCCTACTATGAAACATGCAGTAAAACATATGTAAGTTTGACTACTACAATATAAAAGATGGTTCACATTTGTAAGACAAAAGTTATTTTTGATTTATCATGTTCTGGGTTTATCATGACTGTAAATTACAGAACTATTTCTGACCAAGAGAGAGATATGTGAAACTCATGATTTAGCTCATTTAAATATCACAAAATTATTTTAGGAGAGACCATCTAGCGTACTCAATTATGGCATTGGTCGTGCTATTGTTTTATGAGTTTATTTTGATGTCTACTTATTTATTTTAAAATTAAATCAATATTATGGGTAGCAGCACATTCACTGGTGATGCAAGAACATTCCAGCTTGCCTGAAGAACAAAAAGTTCTATTATTTTGTGAGTCTATACAATTGTTTCCTTGCATTGTATATTAAACTTCATGTGAATTTGCATCACTTGCACCCTAATCCTTACCGGATATATACCTATACTAACTGCCAACCTCAAGAAAATTCACACGCTAATTATTAAATAAAAAGATCTGAATCATGATTATTTTTTGTCCATACAAGATAGTTAGAGTGTAATCAACTGTACATAGACCCTACATTATCAATATATGCAGATGAAGAATACAAGACTTGCACTCAGTCCTGCTTGGTTCCTTTCGTTTGTGCCACATCCATTGGAAGTGAGTTTTTAGCTGTCTTTCTTTGTGATAAAATGTGGAAGATTCAAATCCAATGTTGATATCTTCTTTCCAGAATGATGCTTTGTTGGTCTTTTTCACCTATTGTCTCACATGTTGAATATCTAGAGCATACTTAGATTTGCTATTTCTGTATTTTGTTTTTGTAGACTTAGTATAAGGAGTAAGGACACAGAGAAATAATATTTGAAAGGTGCAGGTTGAAATATAATTGACAAAAAACATACAAGGAAAAAGGTCTTACTAGAGATAATCATTTGTGATGTCAAATTCTCTCCCCTCAAGATTCTTGGCTTGTTGCCTTAGGCTGATGACCCACCTAATAAAAATAACTAATAATTTGAATTACAACGCATAATGTGAGTTTTATCTCTCCGTCAAGACATGTATCCTTCAATAGTGCACTAGACCTTATGTAGAGAAAGAAAGATAGAGAGGACTAGTTCTTGTTATTTTTTTTCAGAGAGATGGAGAGACAAACATGGAAAGATGGGAGATTGGAACATCAGGGGGACTTCGGTGCTGCTTCTTGATCTGCTCGGTGAGTGAGGAGGTAAGAAACGGGGACATAGAGGAACATTGGGCTTAAAATTTATAGAAACTCGAAGATTGACAGCTGGAAGCCATGCTGCTTCCTGTTTCCATCGAATTTTGTGTGCGCAATTCGGTCGGGCATTACGTCAAACATGTGGAAGGCATAACACACATGTATTATGGATCACCACCTATACACAGCAACTCCAGCGGCATGCAGTAATCAAGAGATTTAGAGCAATGGCATGCAGTAATCAAGAAATTTAGAGCAATGGCATGCAGTAATCAGAATATTTAGATCAAAAGAGGGAATCAATTGATGACCAAGAAAACAGGTCAATGATGATGAAACTTACATCTCGTCGTGGCTTCGTGCTTGGAGATGAGGCGTGCAAAGAAACACGAGAGGAGAAACGCTGGACGTCGCTGAGCTGATGCGATTGTTTCCCACAGGGCTCAGTTTGTCCATCGCTCTTGTATGAGGAGCCGGCAGATGGCGGCGTAGCGCCCCCACAGCCTGCGCTAGGAGAGAACACAGAAGAGCACAGAGCCGTGGACGTCGAGGGGAGGCGGCAGATCGGACGCACGACTCGATTGCGGATTTGGGGAAGGGCGGCGCCCCGGCTCACACCGTCGAAGCCGGCAGGCAGCGAGAGCGCACCGCGAACGCAGCTTGTCCCGTGAGGAGGACTGCAGGCCGGCAACCTGTCGTGGCGCCGCCGCAATCCGGTCTGATCAGGAATTTCGATCGAGGGACCAGTGGCGGATCCAGGAATTTAGAATTGGGTGTTCAAATTTTTTTTTCACACTAACAGAGGAGCCAATTCGTTCACAGCAATACAAATTGGTCAGTAGCAACAACATCTGTATCAATAAAAGCAGAAGCAAGCAACTGAAACAGATGAGTCAATTCTGGATCGGCCTTAACAGAGGAGCCAATTCGTTCACAGCAACAGCAATACAGATTAAGGAAATTACAAAATAGATAAGAAAATTACAACTCGACCATACGCTTTGTCATGGCTTGAAAACGAGAAATGACAACATCATCCTTCACTTCAAAAAAGAATTCCCTCTCAATAAATGTAACCAAGCAATCATTCAAGAGTTGATTCCCCATTTTATTCCGTAGCTTGTTTTTCACATAAGTCATTGAAGAGAACACTCTCTCAACACTAGCTGTTGCTACTGGTAGGATTAGAACCAATTTGAGAAGCTTGTAAACAAGGTTATAAGTGACACTCTTGTTTGTCTCGACAAGCATAATAGAAAGGTCGACTATGTTTTTGACCTTTCTAAACCTCTCATCTCTACGCATATCAGTAATGAAGTGTGTAAGTTGATAAGGAATATGCATCAGATCTTCCTCCGTGAAATCCAAGGGATAAAGATGCGCAAGCTTAACCAAGTTTTCCTTATGATAAGCAGCAAAAGAATTTACCGGACTGAATGATCCCATGTAATGAAGTAATTCAGTGTTTACCTCATCAAATCTATCTCCAAGCTCTCGAAGTTGCCTATCAATAAGACCCAAAAACATCTCAACATGGAAGCGATGGAGATTCGTGAGATTTTTGTAGAATCTTGAGGGTCTTCCAGGTGGCTTGTACTTACCACCCATTTGAGGAACTTTGACTTTATGCTTGACACAATAAGAAGTGACCTCTTCAAGGAAAGTTTCCCATCCACCATCATCTCTCAACAATTGCAATTGAATCTTTGTCAAATGAATGAGTTCAACAGCATTAACAATGTCTTGATCTTTCTTTTGCAAAGCACGACTTAAGTCATTGGTGTGCCCAAATATGGTTTGCAACAAGTGTGCCATGAAAACAAAGTCAAATGACTCAAAATATGTCAACATAGTTTCAGCAAGCATAGCCTCATTGCTTTGAGTTGGGTCTCTTACTAACTTGTTAAGAACTAGCCGGATTGAAGGATACATGCGAAGAATATGCATAATAGTTTTGTGGTGAGATCCCCAACGAGTGTCACCCGGCCTACTCAAACCCATCTCTTGATTCATGCCTTTACCGGTTTCAATTTCCTCCAATTCCAATGCTTTAATGATCCGTTCAGCTTGAGCCACACGAAGCATTCTAATCTTCTTACAAGACATCCCAAGAACATTCAATAGATTAGCAAGTTGTTGAAAGAACAAAACACAATCACGGTTCTCCTTAGCAACAGCAACTAGAGATAACTGAAGTTGATGAGCAAAACAATGCACATAATAGGCAGAAGGGGACTCATCCATAATTAGTTTCTTTAGACCATTGACATGACCCTTCATGTTGCTAGCACCATCGTACCCTTGCCCACGTACTCTAGAGAAGGTCAAACCATGTTCCATAAGCAAACTCTCAATTGCTGTTTTGAGTGTCAAAGATGTGGTGTTTGCAACATGTAAAATACCAAGAAACCTCTCAACCACCCTTCCGATTTTATCAACATAACGCAGACAAAGAGCCAATTGTTCTTGTAGATACACATCACTTGATTCATCGGCAAGTATTGAGAAACAACTATCACCTAGCTCTTCCATCATAAGCCTAGTAGTTTCTTTGGCACAAGAGTTGATGAGGTCTGTTTGTATTTCATGAGCTATCATTTTGTTGTTCTTTGGAGCATTCTTAAGAACCACCTTATTCACTTCTTCAAAATTCTCTGCTAGCCAATGTAGAAGCTCAAGGAAATTACCTTTATTAAGTGAAACTTCTCTTTCATCATGTCCACGAAAAGCTAACCCTTGACCCAAAAGAAACCTCAGGCATTTAAGAGAATATGTCAAGCGAGCTATATATAGAACCTTGTCTTGTTTGGTGGTTGAAGAAAATGACTCTACGATTGTTGTTTTGGGTGCAATGAAGAAATTGTATTTCTCTTGTGCTTTGTTGTGTGCACTATTGATCCCACCAACATGTTTCCCAAAACTAGCCTTGTGATTCCAATTTCTAAATCCTCCATTCACAAAGCAATCCCCACCAACATGTGAATTATCCTTGAAAAGATAACATACAAAGCAGAAAGCAGCATCTAGCTCTTTACTATACTCAAGCCATTTATAAGACTTGAACCATTTAGCTACAAATCGACGCATACCTCCAACAGGGTGTTGTGGAAAAGCATACTTTTTTGGTCGACAAGCCCCTTTTGCAATGTATCCTCTTCTAATCCTGTTCTGGTCATTAACATCATAATCTGCAATAGCAATCCTCTTCCCAGGATCAGGTTCAAGCAGCTGAACATCGTAAACTGCATCTTCAGTGTCATTCTCTTCCTCTATATTTTCAGATTCTTCGCTTGCTTCGTGCTCAATCTCAGGTTCTGCAATTGGACTTGTGTTCGTGGCACCAACAATCTGTAGCTGCTGCTGATTTTGAACTGAAGGGGAGCTCATAGTGCTATGAAGTTGATTCGATGGGGAAGTGTTCTGCACCTGCACTTGCTGCTCAACCTGAACATGTTCTGCAATTGGACTTGTGTTCACTAGAGCCCCTGCACATGCTCTAGATTTCTTCCCAGCTCTACTCCATAAAGTTTTCAAATCAATGGCGATGCTCTTCCTCTTGAGTTTTGAATTCTGTACTGCCTACAATTCAAATACAATTCCTTTGTTATTTTTATGCTAATAAATCAACAGTTCCTAACTCCTTGATGACATCTATAGCTACTTCTCACTGAATCAAATAGAAACTACACATTCAGTTCGGATTTCACAATGAATCAAATCAAAGAATGAAATTTCAGAGTTGGAACTTGAAACTTGAAAGGGGATTCACCTTAGGCTTAGAGATTGAGGTTGTTGGAGCAAATTGCTGCACTGGAGGTACGCTCCCCTCCGCGGCATCAACAACTGCGGCGGCCGGCGGTGCCGGCGGCGTGACCCACTGTCTCTGTGGCTGTGATGCGGCGCCGTGCCCCGCACTGGGACTGGGTACTAGCTCCTGCTCCTCACCGGCGGCGGCCGCGTCGGCGATGGCCCTGGTGAACTCCTGCGCCGGCGGCTGGCTGTGGCTCGCCATGCCCTCGCGCCGCCGCTCCTGTATCTGTTCGTGGGAATTGGGGAAGGAAGCGGCTGGCCGGGTGCGTGTCCAGGCTCTCGTGCGCAGTCAGGTAATACCTAATGGCCTAATGGGCTGCTCGCCTGCTGCCAAAGTGCACGTATTGGGCCCATGTAGGATCGTATTCCTATACTCTGCCATATATGCCTATATGTAAAAAAATATTTGCATAAATTTTCGGGTGTTCATCTGAACACCCTTGACCCATGGTGGATCCGCCCCTGGAGGGACTCGAGTCCTTTCTATAGGTGGTGCCTTCGGCTTCCACAACATGCGAGAGGTGCCCATGACGGGAACCATGGAAGCGGGCTTGAGCAGAGTTCATGGCGGCGGTGGGGACTGGGAGGAAGGAGGGGATCAAGGTTGCCGCCTGCGTTGGGGGCTTTCTTTTTTAGTCAATTACATTGATGGTGTTAGAACTTGACGCAAACGGTCACTCTGATGTTAGAAGTTGTGGTGTACATCGAAGTGGTGCAAAAACTTGGCTCAAACGTGCAAATACAGTGCTAATCGTGTTTATACGGAATCTGCGCTGACTAGGCGCGTGGGTCTCACTGTCAGCCAGTAGACCTGGAAGAGGGGGGTGTGGCCTGTTTTTTTAAACCTCGGAATATATCTTTTTGCAAAAAAAAGATCCATATATGGACGTGTCATTTTTCATCTCTAAACAGTGGGTCCCGTCGGTCAAAATTAACAAGAAAAAGGGCAGACCAAGACTCGAACACACGACCAAGGCTAGAGAGCAAACCTGTCCTACCGGTTCACTATTCCTGTTACAACGTCATTAATGGATAACTAACCTATATGTATTCAGAAGGTTCTTTATGGCAACATGTATTTAACAGGGTTTTTTTTTAGAGAAACTCGCTACCTTTATTCAAGCAAAGCAAAGGTCATAGGTACAAGGTTTGGGTCATGAGGATTGCCCAACCAAATATGTGGACCTACACCTAAATTATGTATCTAACAGGTACGCATCTGAAGTTTGGATGGGCTGCAGATATTGCGGCCCATTTTGCACGAGCTATTTTTTAAAGATATATTTATAAAATGTAAGTTACAAAATTATGTACCGCTCAAAAAAAAGTTATAAAATTATGTTTTAAATGTTTGTGTGCTATAAATGTTTATACAAACAAACCATGATTAGTAAATAAAAAATTAAATACACATGCATGCACTATATAAAATATCTATTTAATACAGAAATATAAAATGTATATTAAATAAAAATGTTCATGTGTTATTTTCTAAACAATGGTATATTTATTTTAAAAATACCATGCATCCCAACGAAATAACTTATTTTTAAAACTTGTTCATGTATTATTTCAAAACACATTCGTATATTTAAATAATATTATGAATTGTAAATATATTTATATAATTTAAAATGATAAAATTTATTTTAAATTACATTTGAAAATATATTTTTATTATACAAATATTTAAATAATTATAATTACATTTGTATAGTTCAATTTTTATAACTAAAAATATACATAAGTCATGAGTAAAAACTATACTATTAAAAACTGTTGATATGGATATTGAATTGTGTATAATATTTAAAATATATACTGTTTTCGAATATAAGTCATTAGTAAAAAATATACACCTGTGAATAATTATAGTTGTTAAGTAAATGTTTGTATTCATCATTATAAAATTTAAATATATGTCATGAGTGTATACTTTTTTTTATTCATTAAACATTGTATATAATACACATTTTAAATGTCCATAATAACTAAATATTTTATATATACACGGGTATATATTTCATTGTTTTTTATTACAAAGTATTGATAACAAACAAATATTGGAACATAATTTTTATTACTTATGTTTTAAAATATCTTATAAAAATAGCTTGTGAAAAATGGGCTGCAATATCTACAGCCCACTTAAGCTCCACATGCGTCTTCGCTAAATATTTATACGGTTATGATCATTAGAGAACTAGACAATGTTTATGTTGGAGTGGTTAGCTGGTTGTTTAGGTAACCTGTGGTCGCCCGATCAAAACCTGGGTGAAATCTTTTATTTTAATATTGATAGGCGGGGCCCACTAGGCATAGAGAAGAAAAATGCCACGTCCATATGGTCTTTTTTGTCAAAAATATATATTAGGGATTTTGAAAAAAAACATTCTGCCTGGTTCACGGGCTGACAGCGGACCCCACGTGCCTAGTCAGCACATATTATGTATACAAAATGGGATATGCACTGTATTTGCACGCCAAGTTTCTGCACCACTTTAATGTACACCGCAACTTCTAGCACCAAAGTGACCATTTACGCCAAGTTCTAGCACCACCGGTGTAATTGACTCTTTCTTTTTAGAATCCTGCGTTGTGGGCTCCGACGGTTTCCATTACAGAAAATCGACCTAGCAGAAAACCGGGCCGATGTACAGCAGCATAGACACGAGAGAAGGCCCAAGTGGATCGCAGGCCCAACCAAGCGACAACCGCAGCGGACGACCAATTGTAAGGAATTTCCTATATGATTTGACAGTCGTTCGTATTTTTTAAATATGATCACTTTTTTAAAGGAGTGTTTCAAAAAATCTTCACCTTTTAATAAAAATGCTCAATACTTTTAAATTTAGTTTAGAATTGTAAAAATTAATCACAATTTCAAAAAATTAAGATTTTTTTTAAAATGATCACATTTTTCAAAAATTGTTCATGCATTTTCAAAATCCGCGTGGTTCAAATATTTTTTTCGAAAATTTCTTGGAAATCATGAACTATTTTTCAAAAGTTAAATAATGTTTGAAAAGCCGAACATTTCTTGAACAACATGAACAAAATTTTGAAATTCCAAACTTTGGCTAGCGACAGTCCTTAACCAGTGAGAGGTCTTTAGTTTGATTCCTTGTGCGTGACTGCTTTTTGTGAATTTTCGTTGCGCTACAATACCAACAGGTCGAACGGGCGTGCACGCCAATGGGTCGGCCCAGTCGAGGGGTCAAATAGGAACTCCCTAGTTGTAATGCAAGCTCTGTCGAACAACAACGAAAAAAGTGGTCGTTGGTGTTGCCTTTTCCCTCTCTCTAGGGTTTGTCTCTTCTCTCGTTGCTCCGCCAGTGTTTTAGTTTATCTTTTCTCCTCCCACCTGCGGTCCTGTTCGGGCTGACCAAGGGTTGCACTATAGTACCAGCAGGGCGAACGAGCGTGCACGCCAATGGGCCGGCCCAGTCAAGGTGTCAATTAGGAGCTCCCCGATTGTTACACAAGCTCAGCCGAATGATAACGAAATAAGTAGTCGTTGGTGTCGCCTTTGCCCTCTCGCTAGGGTTTAACTCTTTTCTCATCGCTCTTGTCGGCATTTGTGTTTATCTCTTCTCCTCTCATTTGCGGTCTTATTCGGGCTGACCAAGGGGTGGTCTCGTACTCTCATTTGACTTCCGGCCTTTGTGAGCTATGGTTTGGATTATGAGGAGGGAAGTCAGCGGGTTTATTCGATCTTGGGTAAGAGTGCTCGCGGTAGGTGCTCTCATGGCACCGGGTGATTGGGCTTCATCGTTTGAATTGTCAGAAAAGGAAAAACATGACGCCATGATGCGGGATTTGGATCTTTTGGAATATAGGCTTTCGCCCCGCTTTATAGATAAAGTCAATGTCAAACAACCAAGTACAGACACAATAAAGGTACAAATACACCAACATCAAGTCTGCTGGGGGCACCAGCTCAATAATAAACCCACACACACAAGTTAAAATAGAGGGTACACTAATCCGGATTCGAAGAAGGTTGTGGCATCAGGCACTGAGCAAGAGACTCAATCTAACTGATAAGTCGTCGATAGTGTCACGCTCCTGTTGCTTACTAAGGACCTTCCATTTGATTTGTCCCTTTAGTGATCCGGTAAAGGAGCATAAAGGATTCTTGGTTTTTTCCCCATTGGTGACCCTGATTTATCGAACCCACGAGAGGGCAGTGCCCTTTAAGCAAGGGTTTCTAACAAGCTTTTGCAAAAGACTAAATCTAGCTTTTGATATGACACTAAAAACACTTATAACAAAAATAGGCATGGGTATGAGAACTTATGCTTACAACTATATGTTTGTGTCGGGATCATTATGATATTAATTTGTGCCCTAGAAGTCATCCGTCGAGATGTGCTCGCTATGTATGGAAGTGAGGGGTGTGTGCAAATTACGTCTTGACTGACACACGTCCTTCATCAAGAGTCAGTTGTCCAACTGAAGGCCTTATCCGTCGCGCGGTGTTGCCCCAGTAATTAAGATAGAAATAATTAAACAAAATCATTGGTAGTTTAAGGACTGCACCTCTTGTATCCCTAGAGATAGGGTCCATGTTACCGTATTAAGGGCCAGTTCTTTTGCTGCCTTCTAGAATAAGCTGAAATAATCTGCCCCTATACCCAGCTTATTCAATAAGCCCAACCAAATTTATATTTTAAAATCCTACTCATTAAGACTTGACTAGTAGGCTTCTAAAAAATATTTTTGGTTGGGCTTCTAGAATAAGCTAGGTTGGGGACCTTATTCTAGAAGCCTTTCTAGAAGCCCAAAAGGCCACTAAAAGAAATTGCCCTAGACCTTTACGGGGAGCTTATTCTAGAAGCCCAAAAAAGCCACCAAAAGAATTAGACCTATACCTTTATATCACTGGTGTTTAGAATAACACATCACAGTCTCCTTGCCCTTAGCCTTTTTGTGGCTCGCTCTCCATGATCCTGGGTACGTGCATGGATGAAGAACGCGAACGAGACAAGAGACAACTACAGAATAACTTTATGCTACACATACATGATGTTAATTCAAAGTACTTCCATTGATCCCTCCAACAAATACATTAGGTTGAAAGGACCTTTCCTCAACCCATGACCTTTCCAAACTACTCACACATGGAGATCGGCTAACACGAAGAACTCATTGAAGAACACATCATAAAGATTGATTGATTGGTAATATGCCTTACAATAGGTGTCAGATGCGATGCATGATTAAAAGTATGGCTAGATGGCTAAGAAGTATGGTCGTGATGATGGTGGTGGCTATGGAGATGGGAAATGGCGGTGGCTAGGGTTGGTGGAGATGGTTTATGTGAAGATGATGATGTTCTCCTATGTTATGTTGTTCATTTGGCGTCGGCTCCTTTATAAAGGTTGTTCAGGTGGATCTGACGCCTCTGTTGGCATTCCATACGACCGCCTATATGAGCACGCGCGGTCGTATGGAACACCATCTTTTTTCTCTAGTGCCTCTGCTGCACCTCCCACTTGATCTCCTCTATCTCTACTTTACTCATTTCCGTGTATTGGCTTGATTTCGTCCATAAATAACCCTTTTCATGTGGCAACAAAATAAAGATAGGATATTTGGAATCCTTTGCATTCATTGGTCATTAGTGGCAATATTGAAACTAATATCTTGGTTTTAATGAAATGTTTTGGTTTAAACTCAGGTTAGAGGAGTGTAAAAATAATACTCATCAACTCCCTGAAGTTTAAACTTGATCGACCTCGAGCAACATAGAGAGAAATCCAAATCAGAGGAACTCGGTTATTTAAAATGAAATAACGAGAATGTTTTGGTTCACTTATGATCGGTACACCTAGATAGTCCTCCTCTTCTTGACATGTAAACTTAGTATAGTTGTAACGGTGGCATGGTTATTATGCAAGTGTTAATGAAGCAAAGATATTCAACTCAAAGGTCTTGCTCAACTAGATAAAATAACATGGTAGCACTTAATTCTATTTCCTCTAGGTATTGTGGAAAACTAGTACAAATAAATCCAAAGAAAAATACCTATCGACTGTAATTTTGGTGCGCCAATGACCCTGAGTATTGATGGACTTATTCGACAAAGTACAACCAATCTCTAGGAAAGGCGCATGCTCAATGACCATATCGTTTCCCCACTAGCAAGACAAACAAATCGATTGAAGATTCGTCGAGGCGATGTGGAGGCTACTGAACCCGTGGATCTCCCCAAGACGAGGGCACTCGAGGGTAGTACAACAACAGAGTAGGTGCTCAATAGCCTCCTTCGAGATTCGGAACTCGAAGAGCTTGAGCTGCTTGAGTTGAGGGAGAAGAAGAGCGGGCGCGACATTAATCTCGGGGAAACAATAGGACATAAACCTGGCGCGGTGTAGCACCGGCGCGAGTGTGGATCACGAACGGTGGCAATGAGCGCTGATGTCTAGTTGCAAAACAGAGCTCCTAGAGTTGATCTAGGGCAGGAGATCTGAACCATTCGTCAAACTTGGCTTTAACCTAGCAATTGGAATGGAAGCAATTGATGACAAGGCATCTGGCTGGCCTAGCGTGCATGGTGATGATCTGGGACAATGCATCCATACGTTCGCCATCCCCGTCGGGGAGCTCGGTGTTGTAGATGAAGTTGAGGGGGATGCAGCGCTAGAGGGGGCGCCACCGCCGGAAGAGGACGGTTGTCTGCATGCCAAATTTGAAGGGGAGGAGGGAGATGATGATGAGCAGCATCTCATCGAGGAGGCTGCTAATGAACTCCAGGCTTGCCGGAGGCTCTTGCGGTTCTGGCTCGATCCGCCTCCGCTTGTTGGACGCATCGTTCTCCGTCTCATTCGGGGCGACACAGCCAACCCCGCAGTCTCCTCGGTGGTGGCACTTTCTGGGTGTGCGGCACTGCGACACGTGATGAAGCAGATAGGCAGGAAATATGTCCGCCGGTCGAAAGGGAGCTCGCGGGTTTGCCAGGCATTCGATGTCTTTTTAAAATTCCTACTATTTTCCTGTGGCATAAAACACTCCTTGCTAATCCTATTAGATTTTAAGTGGATATGCCACTCCAATCCTATACTTTCCTATTCATGTATTTTCATAATCCTGTGAATCAACGGGCCCTAATATTTGAATTGGGAACCATGCATGGCTCCCGTAATTCATATCTAGAAGACACGGTTTGAACTTGCAAATTCATGTGAAACATGATTTGAAAATCCACATACACTATATATACGAGGTCACCATCACGTATAGGGTAGTTAGTCTTTTTTAGGGGTTTGAGCTCACCGGACGAAATATAATATGTTTTTATGTAAAAATTATCCAAGTATCAATGGACATCGTCCAGTTTGTTTAAATTTGCATCAAATTGGTTCACTTTCATCACATTTCGTATGAAGTGTAACTGGACATCTACAGCTAGCTTTGGACTTCAGCTCCCGAATTAGTGTCCACGTACTAGTCCCACACGGGCGGATGCGGCGTCCACAGTTCTCGTGGGAATTGGTCGGCGTTTATCTTTGGTGGATCCACTTGGATCAGATCTTCATTTGTCCGCGTATGTGTGTGCGCAGATTGGATCCTTCTGATCTACACTTCTCTTCATCAACGAGAATTGTTGTCGTTATGTGTTGGTCATACGGGGCCTTAACACGACGACTTCCCGACTATGTGCTATAAGAATGTTTACCCGACGCTGATGAGGGAGGTGTGATAATGGTGGCGCACCTTCAGCTCGCGGAATGCTTGTAGTCGTCACTAGGTGATATACGAACCTTGATGAAATTTTCAGTTATGGTATTACCTTCGCAGATGATAAATAGACCGAAAGTTTTCTTAGACCAAAAAGGAAATATAATATATAGGTTTAAGTATCAATGTTCACTACATTAAAAATCAAAATATGACTACATTTTTTTATTAATATATGGTATTGGACTCTAGGAAGATGTTATGGTGTCTTTAAATCAAAACATAAAAAACATGCCAATTACTTTGCAAGATAAAAAATCTAGAAGGCGACTCTAGACTGTCGACCTAGTAGGAGCCAGGGTAGCATGGGCCTTCTCCTGCGACCCAAGAAGCGACAGCCGGAGAAGGCTCAAGAGGTGGCCCAGCCATGGGAGCCGGGACGTAAGACACCTCGCGAGGGCCGGGCCTCGCGAGGACCCCTGCTACCTCTTGTGCACTGCGTTGGTTTCCCTTGAAGAGGAAAGGGTGATGCAGCAAAGTAGCGTAAGTATTTTCCTCAGTTTTTGAGAACCAAGGTATCAATCCAGTAGGAGGCCACACGCAAGTCCCTCGTACCTACACAAACAAATAAGAACCTTGCAACCAACACGATAAAGGCGTTGTCAATCCCTTCACGGCCACTTGCAAAAGTGAGATCTGATAGAGATGATAAGATAATATTTTTGGTATTTTTATGATAAAGATTAAAAGTAAAGATTGCAAAGTAAACAAAGAAAGAGATATCTTGTTGACGGGAGATTAATATGATGGAGAATAGACCCAGGGGCCATAGGTTTCACTAGTGGCTTCTCTCAAGATAGCATAAGTATTACGGTGGGTGAACAAATTACTGTCGAGCAATTGATAGAAAAGAGCATAATTATGAGAATATCTAGGCATGATCATGTATATAGGCATCACGTCTGCGACAAGTAGACCGACTCCTGCCTGCATCTACTATTACTCCACACATCGACCGCTATCCAACATGCATCTAGAGTATTAAGTTCATAAGAACAGAGTAACGCATTAGGTAGGATGACATGATGTAGAGGGATAAACTCATGCAATATGATATAAGCCCCATCTTTTTATCCTCGATGGCAACAATACAATACGTGTCGTTTCCCCTACTGTCACTGGGATCGAGCACCGCATGATTGAACCCAAAGCTAAGCACTTCTCCCATTGCAAGAAAGATCAATCTAGTAGGCCAAACCAAACTGATAATTCGAAGAGACTTGCAAAGATAACCAATCATACATAAAAGAATTCAGAGAAGATTCAAATATTGTTCATAGATAATCTTGATCATAAACCTGCAATTCATCGGATCTGGACAAACACACCGCAAAAAGAGTTACATCAAATAGATCTCCAAGAAGATCGAGGAGAACTTTGTATTGAGATCCAAAGAGAGAGAAGAAGCCATCTAGCTATTAACTATGGACCCGAAGGTCTGTGGTAAACTACTCGCACATCATCGGAGAGGCTATGGTGTTGATGTAGAAGCCCTCCGTGATCGATGCCTTCTCCGGCAGAGCGCCGGAAAAGGCCCCAAGATGGGATCTCACAGGTACAGAAGGTTGCGGTGGTGGAATTAGGTTTTCGTGGTGCTCCTGGATGGTTTTGGGGTACGTAGGTAGGTATATATAGGAGGAAGAAGTAGGTCGGTGGAGCCACGAGGGGGCCATGAGGGTGGAGGGCGCGCCCAGGGGGGTAGGCACGCCCCCTGCCTCGTGGCCTCCTTGTTGATTGCTTAACGTCCACTCCAAGTCCTCTAGATGACGTTTGTTCCAAAAATAACTCTCCCGAAGGTTTCATTCCGTTTGGACTCCGTTTGATATTCCTTTTCTGCGAAACACTGAAATAGGCAAAAGAACAGCAATTTGCACTGGGCCTTGGGTTAATAGGTTAGTCCCAAAAATAATATAAAAGTGTATAATAAAGCCCATTAAACATCCAAAACAGAATATATAATAGCATGGAGCAATAAAAAATTATAGATACGTTGGAGACGTATCAAGCATCCCCAAGCTTAATTCCTGCTCGTCCTCGAGTAGGTAAATGATAAAAACATAATTTTTGATGTGGAATGCTACTTAGCATATTCTTCAATGTATTTCTCTTTATTGTGGCATGAATGTTCAGATCCGAAAGATTCAAGATAAAAGTTTAATATTGACATGAAAATAATAATACTTCAAGCATACTAACAAAGCAATCATGTCTTCTCAAAATAACATGGCCAAAGAAAGTTATCCCTACAAAATCATATAGTCTGGCTATGCTCTATCTTCACCACACAAAGTATTAAATCATGCACAACCCCAATGACAAGCCAAGCAATTGTTTCATACTTTTGATGTTCTCAAACTTTTTCAATCTTCACGCAATATATGAGAGTGAGCCATGGACATAGCACTATAGGTGGAATAGAATGGTGGTTGTGGAGAAGACAAAAAGGAGAAGATAGTCTCACATCGACTAGGCGTATCAACGGGCTATGGAGATGCCCATCAATAGATATCAATGTGAGTGAGTAGGGATTGCTATGCAACGGATGCACTAGAGCTATAAGTGTATGAAAGCTCAACAAAAGAAACTAAGTGGGTGTGCATCCAACTCGCTTGCTCACGAAGACCTAGGGCATTTTGAGGAAGCCCATCATTGGAATATACAAGCCAAGTTCTATAATGTAAAATTCCCACTAGTATATGAAAGTGACAACATAGGAGACTCTCTATCATGAAGATCATGGTGCTACTTTAAAGCACAAGTGTGGAAAAAGGATAGTAACATTGTCCTTTCTCTCATTTTTTGGGCCTTCTTTCTTTTACTTTCTTTGGCCTCTTTTCTTTCCTTTTTTTTGTCCGGAGTCTCATCCCGACTTATGGGGGAATCATAGTCTCCATCATCCTTTCCTCACATGGGACAATGCTCTAATAATGATCATCACACTTTTATTTACTTACAACTCAAGAATTACAACTCGATACTTAGAACAAAATATGGCTCTATGTGAATGCCTCCGGCGGTGTACCAGGATATGCAATGAATCAAGAGTGACATGTATGAAAAAATTATGAAGGTGGCTTTGCCATAAATACGATGTCAACTACATGATCATGCAAAGCAATATGACAATGATGAAGCGTGTCATAATAAATGGAACGGTGGTAAGTTGCATGGCAATATATCTAGGAATGGCTATGGAAATGCCATAATAGGTAGGTATGGTGGCTGTTTTGAGGAAGGTATATGGTGGGTATATGATACCGGCGAAAGGTGCACGGTATTAGAGAGGCTAGCAATGGTGGAAGGATGAGAGTGCGTATAATCCATGGACTCAACATTAGTCATAAAGAACTCACATACTTATTGCAAAAATCTATTAGTTATCGAAACGAAGTACTACGCGCATGCTCCTAGGGGGATAGATTGGTAGGAAAAGACCATCGCTCGTCCCCGACCGCCACTCATAAGGAAGACAATCAATAAATAAATCATGCTCCGACTTCATCACATAACGGTTCACCATACGTGCATGCTACGGGAATCACAAACTTTAGAACAAGTATTTCTCAAATTCACAACTACTCAACTAGCATGACTCTAATATCACCATCTTCATATTTCAAAACAATTATCAAGTATCAAACTTCTCTTAGTATTCAATGCACTTTATAGTTTTTATCTTGGATGCCTATCATATTAGGACTAATTTTATAACCAAAGCAAATTAACATGCTGTTCTAAAGGACTCTCAAAATAATATAAGTGAAGCATGAGAGATCAATAATTTCTATAAAATATAACCACCACCGTGCTATAAAATATATAAGTGAAGCACTAGAGCAAAATTGTTTAGCTCAAAAGATATAAGTGAAGCACATAAAGTATTCTAATAAATTCCGAATAGTGTGTTTCTCTCTCAAAAGGTGTGTACAGCAAGGATGATTGTGGTGAACTAAAAAGCAAAGACTCAAATCATACAAGATACTCCAAGCAAAACACATATCATGTGGTGAATAAAAATATAGCTCCAAGTAAAGTTACCGATGGACGAAGACAAAAGAGGGGATGCCTTCCGGGGCATCCTCAAGCTTAGGCTTTTTGGTGTCCTTGGATTTTACCTTGGGGTGCCTTGGGCATCCCCAAGCTTAGGCTCTTGCCACTCCTTGTTCCATAATCCATCAAATCTTTACCCAAAACTTGAAAACTTCACAACACAAAACTTAATAGAAAATCTCGTGAGCTCCGTTAGCGAAAGAAAACAAAACACCACTTCAAGGTACTGTAATGAACTCATTGTTTATTTATATTGGTGTTAAACCTACTGCATTCCAACTTTTCTATGGTTCATAAGCTCCATTACTAGCCATAGATTCATCAAAATAAGCAAACAACACGCAAAAAAACAGAATCTGTCAAGAACAGAACAGTCTATAGTAATCTGTAACTACCGCAAACTTCTGGAACTCCAAAAATTCTAAAATAAATTTCTGGACGTGAGGAATTTATCTATTAATCATCTGCAAAAAGAATCAACAAATAGCACTCTCCAGTAAAAAGTTGTAGCTAATCTCGTGAGCGCTAAAGTTTCTGTTTTTTACAGCAAGATCGCAAAGACTTTCCCCAAGTCTTCCCAAAGGTTCTACTTGGCACAAACACTAACTAAAACACAAACCACATCTAAACAGAAGCTAGATGGATTATGTATTCCTAAATAGAACCAAAAGCAAAAAACTAAAATAAAATTGGGTTGCCTCCCAACAAGCGCTATCGTTTAACGCCCCTAGCTAGGCATAAAGGCAAGGATAGATCTAGGTGTTGCCATCTTTGGTAGGCAATCAATAAGTAGCTCTCATAATAGATTCATAAGGTAATTTTATTTTCTTTCTTGGAAAGTGTTCCATGCCTTTCCTTAACAGAAATTGGAATCTAATATTTCCTTCCTTCATATCAATAATTGCACTAATCGTTCTAAGGAAAGGTCTACCAAGAATAATAGGACATGAAGGATTGCAATCTATATCAAGAACAATGAAATCTATGGGCACACAATTCCTATTTATAACAATAAGAACATCATTAATTCTTCCCATAGGTTTCTTAATGGTGGAATCCGCAAGGTGCAAGTTTAAGGAACAATCATCAAATTCACGGAAACCTAGCAAATCACACAGTTTTTGGAATTGTGGAAACACTAGCACCCAAATCACACAAAGCATAGCATTCATGATCCTTAATTTTAATTTTAATAGTAGGTTCCCACTCATCATAAAGTATTCTAGGGATAGAAACTTCCAATTCAAGTTTTTCTTCATAAGATTGCATTAAAGCATCAACGGTATGTTTAGTAAAAGCTTTATTTTGACTATAAGCATGCAGAGAATTTAGCACGGATTGCAACAAGGAGATACAATCTATTAAAGAAAAATTATCATAATTAAATTCCTTGTAATCCAAGATAGTGGGTTCATTGCTATCTAAAGTTTTGACCTCTTCAATCCCACTTTTACCAAATTTTGCATCAAGATCTAAAAACTCCGGATCATTGGGACGCCTTTTAACTAAAGTTGACTCATCTCCAGTCCCACCATTATCAAGATTCATATTGCAAAACAAAGATTTAATAGGGGACACATCAATCACTTTTAGATCTTCATCCTTATTATCATGAAAACTAGAAGAACACGCTTTCATAAAGCAATCTTTTTTAGCATGCAACCTAGCAGTTCTTTCTTTGCACTCATCAATGGAAATTCTCATAGCCTTGAGAGACTAATTGATATCATGCTTAGGTGGAATAGATCTAATTTTCAAAGAATCAACATCAAGAGAAATTCTATCCACGTTCCTAGCCAATTCATCAATCTTAGGCAATTTTTCTTCAAGCAAAGCATTGAAATTCTTTTGAGAAATCATAAATTCTTTAACACTAGTTTCAAAATCAGAGGGCATCTTATTAAAATTTCCATAAGAGTTGTTGTAGGAATTACCATAATTATTAGAGGAATTACTAGGAAACGGCCTAGGATTAAAGTTTCCTCTATATGCGTTGTTACCAAAATTATTCCTACCAACAAAATTCACATCCATGGACTCATTATTATTCTCAATCAAGGTAGACAAAGGCATATCATTGCGATCAGAAAAAACACCCTTATTAGCAAACAATTTCATAAGTTCATCCATCTTTCCACTCAAAACATTAATCTCTTCAATTGCATGCACCTTTTTACTAGTAGATCTTTCAGTGTGCCATTGAGAATAATTGACCATAATATTATCTAGGAGTTTAGTAGCTTCTCCTAAAGTGATTTCCATAAAAGTGCCTCCCGCGGCCGAATCTAAAAGATTTCTAGAAGCAAAGTTCAATCCGGCATAATTGTTTTGTATAATCATCCATAAATTCAAACCATGTGTAGGGAAATTACGTATCATTAATTTCATTCTCTCCCAAGCTTGTGCAACATGTTCATGATCAATTTGCTTAAAGTTCATAATATCGTTTCTAAGAGAGATGATCTTAGCGGGAGGAAAATACTTAGAGATAAAAGCATCTTTGCACTTATTCTAAGAATCAATACTATTTTTAGGCAAAGACGAAAACCAAGTTTTAGCACAGTCTCTAAGCGAAAAGGAAATAGCTTCAATTTAACAATATCATTATCCACATCTTTCTTCTTTTGCATATCACACAAATCAACAAAGCTATTCAGATGGGTAGCGACATCTTCACTAGGAATGCCAGCGAATTGATCTTTCATGACAAGATTCAGCAAAGCAGCATCAATTTCACAAGATTCAGCATCGGTAAGAGGAGCAATCGGAGTGCTAAAAAAATCATTATTGTTGGTATTGGCAAAGTCACACAATTTAGTATTATCTTGAGCCATCATGACAAGCAAGCAATCCAACACACAAGCAAACAAGAAGCAAGCAAAAAAGAGGCGAATGGAAAAAGAGGGCGAATAAAACGGCAAGGGTGAAGTGGGGGAGAGGAAAACAAGAGGCAAATGGAAAATAATGTAATGCGAGGGATAAGAGTTTGTGATGGGTACTTGGTATGTCTTGACTTGTGCGTAGACTCCCCGGCAACAGCGCTAGAAATCCTTCTTGCTACCTCTTGAGCACTACGTTGATTTTCCCTTGAAGAGGAAAGGGTGATGCAGCAAAGTAGCGTAAGTATTTCCCTCAGTTTTTGAGAACCAAGGTATCAATCCAGTAGGAGGCCACACGCAAGTCCCTCGTACCTACACAAAGAAATAAGAACCTTGCAACCAACGCGATAAAGGGGTTGTCAATCCCTTCACGGCCACTTGCAAAAGTGAGATCTGATAGAGATGATAAGATAATATTTTTGGTATTTTTATGATAAAGATTAAAAGTAAAGATTGCAAAGTAAACAAAGAAAGAGATAGCTTGTTGACGGGAGATTAATATGATGGAGAATAGACCCGGGGGCCATAGGTTTCACTAGTGGCTTCTCTCAAGATAGCATAAGTATTACGATGGGTGAACAAATTACTGTCGAGCAATTGATAGAAAAGAGCATAATTATGAGAATATCTAGGCATGATCATGTATATAGGCATCACGTCCGCGACAAGTAGACCGACTCCTACCTGCATCTACTACTATTACTCCACACATCGACCGCTATCCAGCATGCATCTAGAGTATTAAGTTCATAAGAACAGAGTAACACATTAGGTAAGATGACATAATGTAGAGGGATAAACTCATGCAATATGATATAAACCCCATCTTTTTATCCTTGATGGCAACAATACAATACGTGTCGTTTCCCCTACTGTCACTGGGATCGAGCACCGCATGATTGAACCCAAAGCTAAGCACTTCTCCCATTACAAGAAAGATCAGTCTAGTAGGCCAAACCAAACTTATAATTCGAAGATACTTGCAAAGATAACCAATCATACATTAAAGAATTCAGAGAAGATTCAAATATTGTTCATAGATAATCTTGATCATAAACCCCAATTCATCGGATCTCGACAAACACACCACAAAAAAGAGTTACATCAAATATATCTCCAAGAAGATCAAGGAGAACTTTGTATTGAGATCCAAAGAGAGAGAAGAATTCATCTAGCTAATAACTATGGACCCGAAGGTCTGTGGTAAACTACTCGCACATCATCGGAGAGGCTATGGTGTTGATGTAGAAGCCCTCCGTGATCGATGCCCCCTCCGGTAGAGCGCCAGAAAAGGCCCCAAGATGGGATCTCACGGGTACAGAAGGTTGCGGCGGTGGAATTAGGTTTTCGTGGTGCTCCTAGATGGTTTCGGGGCACGTAGGTATATATAGGAGGAAGAAGTAGGTTGGTGGAGCCACGAGGGGTCCACGAGGGTGGAGGGCGCGCCCAGGGGGGTAGGCGCGCCCCCTGCCTCGTGGCCTCCTCGTTGATTGCTTGACATCCACTCCAAGTCCTCTGGATCATGTTTTTTCCAAAAATAACTCTCCCAAAGGTTTCATTCCGTTTGGACTCCGTTTGATATTCCTTTTCTGCGAAACACTGAAATAGGCAAAAAAACAGCAATTTGCACTGGGCCTTGGGTTAATAGGTTAGTCCCAAAAATAATATAAAAGTGTATAATAAAGTCCATTAAACATCCAAAACAGAATATATAATAGCATGGAGCAATCAAAAATTATAGATACGTTGGAGACGTATCAACCCCCTCCGCGAAGGAAGATCTACCAAGGACCATCTCCTACATCAAGCAGCGTCGCGAGGCCTCTCTCGTGAGGCAGCCTCCCGCGAGGCCCTCTGCATGGGGAAGTTGTGTAGCACTCGCCGTGTAGCCGCGTGCCCACCACGTGGGTGACGTGCCTGCCCAGGACGACAATAGCAGGGGTCATGCCAACAGGTGCGGTTAGGAAAGGTTTCCTCTTTCAGTGATAAAGGAGTAGTGGCGATTATCTCCCCCAACGCAAGTTCCAAAGCTTACCAATTCAGTGCAAGAAGACCATGATGACACGACGCGCTAGGGCAGATGTCATCGGCGAGCCCACTAGCGCGTCATGGATGGCGTCTTTTCAGGCGAAGACCGCTTTTGTCAGGATAGGGCTGAGCGCTTTTCCTACTTTGAATTGCCATTGTGTGGCAACCCTTCCCGCCAATATTTTGGGGGAAGAGGACCAAGGCAGCTATATAAGGGGCAACGCTACTCTTAGAGGGGGACTTCACCTTCGCCTACCTTATAACACTAGTGTACCATCCCAGAGCAATCTCGGACAAGCAGGAGTAGGGTTTTACACTGCTCGGTGCCCGAAACCTGGGAAGCTCCTCGTGTCCCTGTCGTGCCTCGCGTGCATCCCCATTGTGCTCTACTCATGCCAAGGTCATCGTCAGGTTGCTAGGTAGCGGAAAGGGCCCCCAGTGTTCGAACCAGGGTTTTGGAGGGTTTCCCTTAGCTCCAACCTCTCCCCGACATAGACCAAATGAGAAGTGGTTGTATTTTGTGCATATTATATAAATTAAATGATACTTTATAACAAAAATGAATGGCGATTCTCTAAATTGAAACAGTTGGAGAATTAAAATAAGGAATAATCTAGAACAATGAGAAGTGTCTTTACTTTAACGTTTGTTTATATTACGACTTTCCCTCATCTCGAGTAGAATATTCTAGATAGTACTCGTGGCAAAACCTGATGTAATGAAGGTTAATGACCAATACCATTCGAATTTACCACTTTTCCACCGTTGGATCCATTTCATCCAACGGCCAATATTCAAAGTTATTTTGATACTATATATAGTGGTCTGGATAATAGGCTAAACTCCCACGCCCTGGTCTTTTCAATCGGGATTGCTATCAGTAGAGCGTGCCAAGGAGCAAAACCAAATGTTACAATTTACAAGTTCAAAACAAAAAGGCGGTACAATTACAACACGCCTGTCGCATACACGTCGCACCCCACACAGTCGGTCAAACACACCGTGATACGTCTCCAACGTATCTATAATTTATGAAGTATTCATGCCATGTTTACAACAATTTTATATGGTTTTGGTATGATTTGGATGGAACTAACCCGGACTGACGTTGTTTTCAGCAGAACTACCGTGGTGTTGTTTTTTGTGCAGAAATGAAAGTTCTCCAAATGAGCTGAAACTTTTTGATGATTTTTTTGGAACAAAAGAGACCCCCGAAGCTTCGTGGAAGGGCCAGAAGATGAAGGTGTAGGGCACAAGACACCGGGGCGCGCCAGGGGGCCCAGGCACGCCCTGGTGGGTTGTGCCCTCCTCGTGGCCCATCTTCGCGTGATTCCAGTGCTGAAAAATCCTATAAATACCAAAACCCCCAGAAATAACCCTAGATCAGAAGTTCCGCTGCCGCAAGCCTCTGTAGCCACGAAAAAACAATCTAGATCCCGTTCTGGCACTCCGCCGGAGGGGAAAATCATCACCGGTGGACATCTTTATCATCCCGGCGCCCACCATGATGAAGAGGGAGTAGTCCACCCTCGGGGCTGAGGGTTTGTACTAGTAGCTATGTGTTTAATCTCTCTCTCTCTCTCTCTCTCTCGTGTTCTTGATGGCACGATCTTGATATATCGGGGGCTTTGTTAATATAGTTGGATCATATGGTGTTTCTCCGTCTCTATCTCGTTGTGATGAATTGAGTTTTCCCTTTGAGATTTCATTCTTATCGGATTGAATACTTTTATGGATTTGAGAGCACTTGATATATGTCTTGCATATGAATACCCGTGGTGACAATGGGGTATTATTTTGATTCACTCCATATATGTATTGGCACTCAACTCAAGGATTCGTGAGGTGACATTGGGGTAATCTATGCATAGGGGTTGATGCGCATTCTCGTCTTTGTTTCTTTGGTAGAAATCTTGGGGAACTCTTTGAGATTCTTTGTTTTGGATCGAGTATTATGAATTGAAATTGTTTGATGCGTATCGTATAATTAACTCACGGATACTTGTGCTGACACTGGAGTATCTAGGTGTGATGTCTACTACACAACCTTCTTCTTGTAGACGTTGTTGGGCCTCCAAGTGTAGAGGTTTGTAGGACAGTAGCAAATTTCCCTCAAGTGGATGACCTAAGGTTTATCAATCCGTGGGAGGTGTAGGATGAAGATGGTCTCTCTCAAACAACCCTGCGACCAAATAACAAAGAGTCTCTTGTGTCCCCAACACACCCAATACAATGGTAAATTGTATAGGTGCACTAGTTCGGCGAAGAGATGGTGATACAAGTGCAATATGGATGGTAGATATAGGTTTTTGTGATCTGAAAATATAAAAACAGCAAGGTAACTAATGATAAAAGTGAGCACAAACGGTATTGCAATGCTAGGAAACAAGGCCTAGGGTTCATACTTTCACTAGTGCAAGTTCTCTCAACAATAATAACATAATTGGATCATATAACTATCCCTCAAAATGCAACAAAGAGTCACTTCAAAGTCACTAATAGCGGAGAACAAACGAAGAGATTATTGTAGGGTACGAAACCACCTCAAAGTTATCCTTTCTGATCGATCTATTCAAGAGTCTGTAGTAAAATAACACGAAGCTATTCTTTTCGTTCGATCTATCCTAGATTTCGTACTAGAACAACAACTTAAGACACAAATCAACCAAAACCCTAATGTCACCTAGATACTCCAATGTCACCTCAAGTATCCGTGGGTATGATTATACGATATGCATCACACAATCTCAGATTCATCTATTCAACCAACACAAAGAACTTCAAAGAGTGCCCCAAAGTTTCTACCGAAGAGTCAAGACGAAAACGTGTGCCAATCCCTATGCATAAGTTCACAAGGTCACTGAACCCGCAAGTTGATCACCAAAACATACATCAAGTAGATCATGTGAATATCCCATTGTCACCACAGATAAGCACATGCAAGACATACATCAAGTGTTCTCAAATCCTTAAAGACTCAATCCGATAAGATAACTTCAAAGGGAAAACTCAATCCATTACAAGAGAGTAGAGGGGGAGAAGCATCATAAGGTCCAACTATAATAGCAAAGCTCGCGATACATCAAGATCGTGCCAAGTCAAGAACACGAGAGAGAGAGAGAGAGATCAAACACATAGCTATTGGTACATACCCTCAGCCCCGAGGGTGAACTACTCCCTCCTCATCATGGAGAGCGCTGGGATGATGAAGATGGCCACCGGTGAGGGATCCCCTCCTCAGGCAGGGTGCCGGAACAGGGTCTCGATTGGTTTTTGGTGGCTACAGAGGCTTGCGGCAGCGGAACTCCCGATCTAGGTTATGTTCTAGAAGTTTGGGTATATATAAGAGGTGTTGGCGTCGGGAACAAGTCAAGGGGGTCCACGAGGCGGCCACGAGGTAGGGGGGCACGCCCAGGGGGGTAGGGCGCGCCCCCACCCTCGTCGTGGCCTCGGGACTCTTCTGGTCCATCTCCGGTACTCCGTGGGCTTCTTCTGGTCCAAAAACAATCTCCGTGAATTTTCAGGTCAATTGGACTCTGTTTGGTATTCCTTTTCTGCAATACTCAAAAACAAGGAAAAACCAGAAACTGGCACTGGGCTCTAGGTTAATAGGTTAGTCCCAAAAATCATATAAAATAGCATATAAATGCATATAAAACATCCTAGATGGATAATATAATAGCATGGAACAACCAAAAATTATAGATATGTTTGAGACGTATCAAGCATCCCCAAGCTTAATTCCTGCTCGTCCTCGAGTAGGTAAATGATAAAAAACAGAATTTTTGATGTGGAATGCTACCTAACATAATTTTCAATGTAATTTTCCTTATTGTGGCATGAATGTTCAGATCCGAAAGATCCAAGACAAAATTTTAATATTGACATAAAAACAATAATACTTCAAGCATACTAACCAAGCAATTATGTCTTATCAAAATAACATAGCCAAAGAAAGCTCATCCCTATAAAATTATATAGTTTGGCCAGGCTTCATTTTCGTCACACAAAATGCTCCCATCATGCACAACCCCGATGACAAGCCAAGCAATTGTTTTGTACTTTAGTATTCTCACACTTTTTCAACTTTCACGCAATACATGAGCGCGAGCCATGGACATAGCACTATGGGTGGAATAGAATATGATGATGGAGGTTGTGTGGAGAAGACAAAAAAGGAGAAAGTCTCACATCGACGCGGCTAATCAACGGGCTATGGAGATGACCATCAATTGATGTCAATGCGAGGAGTAGGGATTGCCATGCAACGGATGCACTAGAGCTATAAATGTATGAAAGCTCAACAAAAGAAACTAAGTGGGTGTGCATCCAACTTGCTTGCTCACGAAGACCTAGGGCATTTGAGGAAGCCCATTGTTGGAATATACAAGCCAAGTTTTATAATGAAAAATTCTCACTAGTATATGAAAGTGAAAAAAATAAGAGACTCTCTATCATGAAGATCATGGTGCTACTTTGAAGCACAAGTGTGGAAAAAGGATAGTAGCGTTCTCCCTTCTCTCTTTTTCTCTCATTTTTTTGGCCTTTATCTTTTTTTATTTGGCCTTTCTCTTTTTTTCCTCACATGGGACAATGCTCTAATAATGATGATCATCACACTTCTATTTATTTACAACTCAAGGATTACAACTCGATACTAGAACAAAATATGACTCTATAGTGCCTCCGGCGGTGTACCGGGATGGGCAATGAATCAAGAGTGACATGTATGAAAAATTATGCATGGTGGCCTTGCCACAAATACGATGTCAACTACATGATCATGCAAGGCAATATGACAATGATGAAGCGTGTCATAATAAATGGAACAGTGGAAAGTTGCATGGCAATATATCTTGGAATGGCTATGGAAATGCCATAATAGGTAGGTATGGTGGCTGTTTTGAGGAAGATATAAGGAGGCTTATGTGTGATAGAGCGTATCATATCACGGTGTTTGGATGCACCGGCGAAGTTTGCACCAACTCTCGAGGTGAGAAAGGGCAATGCACGGTACCGAAGAGGCTAGCAATGATGGAAAGGTGAGAGTGCGTATAATCCATGGACTCAACATTAGTCATAAAGAACTCACATACTTATTGCAAAAATCTACAAGTCATCAAAACCAAGCATTATGCGCATGCTCCTAGGGGGATAGATTGGTAGGAAAAGACCATAGCTTGTCCCCGACCGCCACTCATAAGGAAAGCAATCAAAGAACACATCATGCTTCAATTTTGTCACACAACGGTTACCATACGTGCATGCTACGGGACTTGCAAACCTCATCACAAGTATTTCTCAATTTCACAATTACTCAACTAGCACGACTCTAATATCACCATCTTTATATCTCAAAACAATTATCAAGTATCAAACTTCTCATAGTTTTTAATGCACTCTATATGAAAGTTTTTATTGTACCCATCTTGGATGCCCATCATATTAGGACTAATTTTATAACCAAAGAAAATTACCATGCTGTTCTAAAAGACTTTCAAAATAATATAAGTGAAGCATGAGAGATCAACAATTTCTTCAAAATAAAACTACCGCCATGCTTCTAAGAAGATATAAGTGAAGCACTAGAGCAAATGACAAACTACTCCAAAAGATATAAGTGAAGATCAATGAGTAGTTGAATAATTATGTAACTATCTGAAGACTCTCTAACATTTAAGAATTTAAGATCTTGGTATTTTATTCAAACATTAAGCAAAACAAAATAAAATAAAATGACACTCCAAGAAAAACACATATCATGTGGTGAATAAAAATATAGCTCCAAGTAAAGCTACCGATGAACGAAGACGAAAGAGGGGATGCCTTCCGGGGCATCCCCAAGCTTAGGCTCTTGTTTGTCCTTGAATATTACCTTGGGGTGCCTTGGGCATCCCCAATCTGAGGCTCTTGCCACTCCTTATTCCATAGTCCATCGAATCTTTACCCAAAACTTGAAAACTTCACAACACAAAACTCAACAGAAAACTCGTAAGCTCCGTTAGTATAAGAAAATAAAACCACCACTTAAGTACTGTTGTGAACTCATTATAAATTCATATTGGTGTAATATCTACTGTATTCCAACTTCTCTATGGTCCATACCCTCCGATACTACTCATAGATTCATCAAAATAAGCAAACAACACATAGAAAACAGAATCTGTCAAAAACAGAACAGTCTGTAGTAATCTGTATCATTCGAATACTTCTGTAACTCCAAAAATTCTGAAATAAATTGGTGGACCTGAGGAATTTGTCTATTAGTCTTATGCAAAAAGAATCAACCTAAAATCACTCTCCAGTAAAAAATGGCATCTAATCTCGTGAGCGAAAAGTTTCTGTTTTTTACAGCAAGATCACATTAACTTTCACCCAAGTCTTCCCAAAGGTTCTACTAGGTACTTTATTCAAACAAAACCTATAAAACATGATTACTACAGTAGCTTAATCATGTGAACACACAAAAACAGTAGGGGTAAATATTGGGTTGTCTCCCAACAAGCGCTTTTCTTTAATGCCTTTTAGCTAGGCAAGATGATTTCAATGATGCTCACATAAAAGATAAGAATTGAAACATAAAGACAACATCATGAAGAATATGACTAGCACATTTAAGTCTAACCCACTTCCTATGCATAGGGATTTTGTGAGCAAACAACTTATGGGAACAATAATCAACTAGCATAGGAAGGCAAAACAAGCATAACTTTAAAACTTTAAGCACATAGAGAGGAAACTTGATATTATTGCAATTCCTACACGCATATATTCCTCCCTCATAATAATTTTCAGTAGCATCATGAATGAATTCGACAATACAAATATAACATAAAGCATTCTTTTCATGGTCCACAAGCATAGAAATTTTATTACTCTCCACATAAGCAAATTTCTTCTCATTCGGAATAGTGAGAGTGTCATAAGAAACTTGAATACTATAAATTGTTTCCACATTGAAAGAATAAAGTTTAGGAAAAGGGTAATCCTAATCATGAAAAGTTTTTTAAATATAGTCATCACTACTTTTGATAGCATAAGTTGTTGGGGATCGTAGCATAATTTTAAAATTTTCCTACGCTCACCAAGATCCATCTATGGAGTATACTAGCAACGAGGGGAAAGGAGTGCATCTACATACCCTTGTAGATCGCGAGCGGAAGCGTTCCAATGAACGAGGTTGATGGAGTCGTACTCGCCGTGATCCAAATCACCGATGAACGAGTACCGAACGGACGGCACCTCCGCGTTCAACACACGTACGGTGCAGCGACGTTCTCCTCCTTCTTGATCCAGCAAGGGGGAAGGAGAGGTTGATGGAGATCCAGCAGCACGACGACGTGGTGGTGGATGTAGCGGGGTCTCGGCAGGGCTTCGCCGAGCTTCTGCGAGAGGGAGAGGTGTTGCAGGGGAGGAGGGAGGCGCCCAAGGCTGTTATCCTGCTGCCCTCCCCCCCTTTATATAGGCCCCCTGGGAGGGGGGGCGCCGGCCAGGGACCCATCTAGATGGGGGGGCGGCCAGGGGGGATACTTGCGCCCCAAGGCAAGTGGGCCCCCCCACCCTAGGGTTTCCAACCCTAGGCGCAGGGGGAGGCCCATGGGGGGCGCCCCAGCCCACAAAGGGCTGGTTCCCTTCCCACTTCAGCCCATGGGGCCCTCCGGGATAGGTGGCCCCACCCGGTGGACCCCCGGGACCCTTCCGGTGGTCCCGGTACAATACCGGTGACCCCCGAAACTTTCCCGGTGGCCGAAACTTGACTTCCTATATATAATTCTTCACCTCCGGACCATTCCGGAACTCCTCGTGACATCCGGGATCTCATCCGGGACTCCAAACAACTTTCGGGTTTCCGCATACTCATATCTCTACAACCCTAGCGTCACCGAACCTTAAGTGTGTAGACCCTACGGGTTCGGGAGACATGCAGACATGACCGAGACGCCTCTCCGGTCAATAACCAACAGCGGGATTTGGATACCCATGTTGGCTCCCACATGTTCCACGATGATCTCATCGGATGAACCACGATGTCGAGGATTCAATCAATCCCGTATACAATTCCCTTTGTCAATCGGTATGTTACTTGCCCGAGATTCGATCGTCGGTATCCCAATACCTTTTTCAATCTCGTTACCGGCAAGTCTCTTTACTCGTACCCCAATGCATGATCCCGTGACTAACGCCTTAGTCACATTGAGCTCATTATGATGATGCATTACCGAGTGGGCCCAGAGATACCTCTCCGTCATACGGAGTGACAAATCCCAGTCTCGATCCGTGCCAACCCAACAGACACTTTCGGAGATACCCGTAGTGTACCTTTATAGTCACCCAGTTACGTTGTGACGTTTGGCACACCCAAAGTACTCCTACGGTATCCGGGAGTTGCACGATCTCATGGTCTAAGGAGAAGATACTTGACATTGGAAAAGCTCTAGCAAACGAACTACACGATCTTTGAGCTATGCTTAGGATTGGGTCTTGTCCATCACATCATTCTCCTAATGATGTGATCCCGTTATCAATGACATCCAATGTCCATAGTCAGGAAACCATGACTATCTGTTGATCAACGAGCTAGTCAACTAGAGGCTTACTAGGGACACGTTGTGGTCTATGTATTCACACATGCATTACGATTTCCGGATAACACAATTATAGCATGAACAATAGACAATTACCATGAACAAAGAAATATAATAATAACCATTTATTATTGCCTCTAGGGCATATTTCCAACAGTCTCCCACTTGCACTAGAGTCAATAATCTAGTTACATTGTGATGAATCGAACACCCATTGCGTCCTGGTGTTGATCATGTTTTGCTCTAGGGAGAGGTTTAGTCAACGGATCTGCTACATTCAGGTCCGTATGTACTTTACAAATATCTATGTCTCCATTTTGAACACTTTCACGAATGGAGTTGAAGCGACGCTTGATATGCCTGGTCTTTCTGTGAAACCTGGGCTCCTTCGCAAGGGCAATAGCTCCAGTGTTGTCACAAAAGAGAGTCATCGGGCCCGACGCATTTGGAATCACCCCTAGGTCGGTAATGAACTCCTTCATCCAGACTGCTTCCTGTGCTGCCTCCGAGGCTGCCATGTACTCCGCTTCACATGTAGATCCCGCCATGACGCTTTGCTTGCAACTGCACCAGCTTACTGCTCCTCCATTCAAAATATACACGTATCCGGTTTGTGACTTCGAGTCATCCAGATCTGTGTCGAAGCTAGCGTCGACGTAACCCTTTACGACGAGCTCTTCGTGACCTCCATAAACGAGAAACATATCCTTAGTCCTCTTCAGGTACTTCAGGATATTCTTGACCGCTGTCCAGTGTTCCATGCCGGGATTACTTTGGTACCTTCCTACCAAACTTACGGCAAGGTTTACATCAGGTCTGGTACACAGCATGGCATACATAATAGACCCTATGGCCGAGGCATAGGGGATGACACTCGTCTTTTCTCTATCTTCTGCCGTGGTCGGGCATTGAGCCGTGCTCAATTGCACACCTTGCAATACAGGCAAGAACCCCTTCTTGGACTGATCCATATTGAACTTCTTCAATATCTTGTCAAGGTACGTACTCTGTGAAAGACCAATGAGGCGTCTTGATCTATCTCTATAGATCTTGATGCCTAATATATAAGCAGCTTCTCCAAGGTCCTTCATTGAAAAACACTTATTCAAATAGGCCTTTATACTTTCCAAGAATTCTATATCATTTCCCATCAATAGTATGTCATCCACATATAATAAGAGAAATGCTACAGAGCTCCCACTCACTTTCTTGTAAACACAGGCTTCTCCATAAGTCTGTGTAAACCCAAACGCTTTGATCATCTCATCAAAACGAATGTTCCAACTCCGAGATGCTTGCACCAGCCCATAGATTGAGCGCTGGAGCTTGCATACTTTGTTAGCATTCTTAGGATCGACAAAACCTTCCGACTGCATCATGTACAATTCTTCCTTAAGGAAGCCGTTAAGGAATGCCGTTTTGACGTCCATCTGCCATATCTCATAATCATAGTATGCGGCAATTGCTAACATGATTCGGACGGACTTCAGCTTCGCTACGGGTGAGAAAGTCTCATCGTAGTCAACCCCTTGAACTTGTCGATAACCCTTAGCGACAAGTCGAGCCTTATAGATGGTCACATTACCATCCGCGTCTGTCTTCTTCTTAAAGATCCATTTATTTTCTATGGCTCGCCGATCATCGGGCAAGTCAGTCAAAGTTCATACTTCGTTTTCATACATGGATCCTATCTCGGATTTCATGGCTTCCAGCTATTTGTCGGAATCCGGGCCCGCCATCACTTCTTCATAGTTCGAAGGTTCACCGTTGTCTAACAACATGATTTCCAGGACAGGGTTGCCGTACCACTCTGGTGCGGAACGTGTCCTTGTGGACCTACGAAGTTCAGTAGTAACTTGATCCGAAGCTTCATGATCATCATCATTAACTTCCTCCCCAGTCGGTGTAGGCACCACAGGAACATCTTCCCGCGCTGCGCTACTTTCCGGTTCGGAAGGGGTGACTATCACCTCATCAAGTTCTACTTTCCTCCCACTCAATTCTTTCGAGAGAAACTCTTTCTCCAGAAAGGACCCGTTCTTGGCAACGAAGATCTTGCCTTCGGATCTGAGGTAGAAGGTATACCCAATAGTTTCCTTAGGGTATCCTATGAAGACGCATTTCTCCGACTTGGGTTCAAGCTTTTCAGGTTGAAATTTCTTGACATAAGCATCGCATCCCCAAACTTTTAGAAACGACAGCTTAGGTTTCTTCCCAAACCATAATTCATACGGTGTCGTCTCAACGGATTTCGACGGAGCCCTATTTAAAGTGAATGCGGCAGTCTCTAAAGCATAGCCCCAAAATGAGAGCGGTAAATCAGTAAGAGACATCATAGATCGCACCATATCCAATAGAGTGCGATTACGACGTTCGGACACACCGTTTCGCTGAGGTGTTCCAGGCGGCGTGAGTTGTGAAACGATTCCACATTTCCTTAAGTGCGCACCAAATTCGTGACTTCAATATTCTCCACCACGATCTGATCGTAAGAATTTTATTTTTCTGTCACGTTGATTCTCAACCTCACTTTGAAATTCCTTGAACTTTTCAAAGGTTTCAGACTTGTGTTTCATTAGGTAGACATACCCATATCTACTTAAGTCATCAGTGAGAGTGAGAACATAACGATATCCTCCACGAGCCTCAACACTCATTGGACCGCACACATCGGTATGTATGATTTCCAATAAGTTGGTTGCTCGCTCCATTGTTCCGGAGAACGGAGTCTTGGTCATCTTACCCATGAGGCATGGTTCGCACGTGTCAAATGATTCGTAATCAAGAGACTCCAAAAGTCCATATACATGGAGCTTCTTCATGCGCTTGACACCAATGTGACCAAGGCGGCAGTGCCACAAGTATGTGGGACTATCGTTATCAACTTTACACCTTTTGGTATTCACACTATGAATATGTGTAACATCACGTTCGAGATTCATCAAGAATAAACCATTGACCAGCGGGGCATGACCATAAAACATATCTCTCAAATAAATAGAACAACCATTATTCTCGGATTTAAATGAGTAGCCATCTCGAATTAAACGAGATCCAGATACAATGTTCATGCTCAAAGCTGGCACTAAACAATTATTGAGGTTTAAAACTAATCCCGTAGGTAGATGCAGAGGTAGCGTGCCGACGGCGATCACATCGACCTTGGAACCATTCCCGACGCGCATCGTCACCTCGTCCTTTTCCAGTCTCCGTTTATTCCGCAGTTCCTATTTTGAGTTACAAATATGAGCAACCGCACCGGTATCAAATACCCAGGAGCTACTACGAGTACTGGTAAGGTACACATCAATTACATGTATATCACATATACCTTTGGTGTTGCCGGCCTTCTTGTCCGCTAAGTATTTGGGGCAGTTCCGCTTCCAGTGACCACTTCCCTTGCAATAAAAGCACTCAGTCTCAGGCTTGGGTCCATTCTTTGACTTCTTCCCGGCAACTGGCTTACTGGGCGCGGCAACTCCCTTGCCGTCCTTCTTGAAGTTCTTCTTACCCTTGCCCTTCTTGAACTTAGTGGTTTTATTCACCATCAACACTTGATGTTCTTTTCTGATCTCCACCTCCGCTGATTTCAGCATCGAATATACTTCAGGAATGGTCTTTTCCATCCCCTGCATATTGAAGTTCATCACAAAGCTCTTGTAGCTTGGTGGAAGCGACTGAAGGATTCTGGCAATGACCGCGTCATCCAGGAGATTAACTCCCAGCTGAGACAAGTGGTTGTGTAACCCAGACATTCTGAGTATGTGCTCACTAACAGAACTATTCTCCTCCATTTTACAGCTGAAGAACTTGTCGGAGACTTCATATCTCTCGACCCGGGCATGAGCTTGGAAAACCATTTTCAGCTCTTCGAACATCTCATATGCTCCATGCTTCTCAAAACGTTTTTGGAGCCCCGGTTCTAAACTGTAAAGCATGCCGCACTGAACGAGGGAGTAATCATCAACACGTGATTGCCAAGCGTTCATAACGTCTTGGTTCTCTGGGATTGGTGCTTCACCTAGCGGTGCTTCTAAGACATAATCTTTCTTGGCTGCTATGAGGATGATCCTCAGGTTCCGGACCCAGTCCGTATAGTTGCTGCCATCATCTTTCAGCTTGGTTTTCTCTAGGAACGCGTTGAAGTTGAGGACAACGTGGGCCATTTGATCTACAAGATATATTGTAAAGATTTTAGACTAAGTTCATGATAATTAAGTTCATATAATCAAATTATTCAATGAACTCCCACTCAGACAGACATCCCTCTAGTCATCTAAGTGAAACATGATCCGAGTTAACTAGGCCGTGTCCGATCATCACGTGAGACGGACTAGTCAAGATCGGTGAACATCTCCATGTTGATCGTATCTTCTATGCGACTCATGCTCGACCTTTCGGTCCTCCGTGTTCCGAGGCCATGTCTATACATGCTAGGCTCGTCAAGTCAACCTAAGTGTATTGCGTGTGTTCCGAGGCCATGTCTGTACATGCTAGGCTCGTCAACACCCGTTGTATGCGAACGTTAGAATCTATCACACCCGATCATCACGTGGTGCTTCGAAACAACGAACCTTTGCAACGGTGCACAGTTAGGGTGAACACTTTCTTGAAATTATTATAAGGGATCATCTTACTTACTACCGTCGTTCTAAGCAAATAAGATGCAAAAACATGATAAACATCACATGCAATCAAATAGTGACATGATATGGCCAATATCATTTTGCTCCTTTGATCTCCATCTTCGGGGCACCATGATCATCTTCGTCACCGGCATGACACCATGATCTCCATCATCGTGTCTTCATGAAGTTGTCACGCCAACGATTACTTCTACTTACATGGCTAACGCGTTTAGCAATAAAGTAAAGTAATTTACATGGCGTTATTCAATGACACGCAGGTCATACAAAATAATAAAGACAACTCCTATGGCTCCTGCCGGTTGTCATACTCATCGACATGTAAGTCGTGATTCCTATTACAAGAATATGATCAATCTCATACATCACATATATCATTCATCACATCTTCTGGCCATATCACATCACATAGCACATGCTGCAAAAACAAGTTAGACGTCCTCTAATTGTTGTTGCAAGTTATTACGTGGCTTGTAGGTTTCTAGCAAGAACGTTTCTTACCTACGTATGACCACAACATGATATGCCAATTTCTATTTACCCTTCATAAGGACCCTTTTCATCGAATCCGTTCCGACTAAAGTGGGAGAGACAGACACCCGCTAGCCACCTTATGTAACTAGTGCATGTCAGTCGGTGGAACCTGTCTCACGTAAGCGTACGTGTAAGGTCGGTCCGGGCCGCTTCATCCCACAATGCCGCCGAAACAAGATAAGACTAGTAGCGGCAAGAAGAATTGGCAACATCTACGCCCACAACTGCTTTGTGTTCTACTCGTGCATAGTAACTACGCATAGGCCTGGCTCATGATGCCACTGTTGGGGATCGTAGCATAATTTTAAAATTTTCCTACGCTCACCAAGATCCATCTATGGAGTATACTAGCAACGAGGGGAAAGGAGTGCATCTACATACCCTTGTAGATCGCGAGCGGAAGCGTTCCAATGAACGAGGTTGATGGAGTCGTACTCGTCGTGATCCAAATCACCGATGAACGAGTACCGAACGGACGGCACCTCCGCGTTCAACACACGTACGGTGCAGCGACGTTCTCCTCCTTCTTGATCCAGCAAGGGGGAAGGAGAGGTTGATGGAGATCCAGCAGCACGACGGCGTGGTGGTGGATGTAGCGGGGTCTCGGCAGGGCTTCGCCGAGCTTCTGCGAGAGGGAGAGGTGTTGCAGGGGAGGAGGGAGGCGCCCAAGGCTGTTATCCTGCTGCCCTCCTCCCCCCCTTTATATAGGCCCCCTGGGAGGGGGGGGGCGCCGGCCAGGGACCCATCTAGATGGGGGGGCGGCCAGGGGGGATACTTGCGCCCCAAGGCAAGTGGGCCCCCCCACCCTAGGGTTTCCAACCCTAGGCGCAGGGGGGAGGCCCATGGGGGGCGCCCCAGCCCACTAAGGGCTGGTTCCCTTCCCACTTCAGCCCATGGGGTCCTCCGGGATAGGTGGCCCCACCCGGTGGACCCCCGGGACCCTTCCGGTGGTCCCGGTACAATACCGGTGACCCCCGAAACTTTCCCGGTGGCCGAAACTTGACTTCCTATATATAATTCTTCACCTCTGGACCATTCCGTAACTCCTCGTGACGTCCGGGATCTCATCCGGGACTCCGAACAACTTTCGGGTTTCCGCATACTCATATCTCTACAACCCTAGCGTCACCGAACCTTAAGTGTGTAGACCCTACGGGTTCGGGAGACATGCAGACATGACCGAGACGCCTCTCCGGTCAATAACCAACAGCAGGATCTGGATACCCATGTTGGCTCCCACATGTTCCACGATGATCTCATCGGATGAACCACGATGTCGAGGATTCAATCAATCCCGTATACAATTCCCTTTGTCAATCGGTATGTTACTTGCCCGAGATTCGATCGTCGGTATCCCAATACCTTGTTCAATCTCGTTACCGGCAAGTCTCTTTACTCGTACCGCAATGCATGATCCCGTGACTAACGCCTTAGTCACATTGAGCTCATTATGATGATGCAACGAGTGGGCCCAGAGATACCTCTCCGTCATACGGAGTGACAAATCCCAGTCTCGATCCGTGCCAACCCAACAGACACTTTCGGAGATACCCGTAGTGTACCTTTATAGTCACCCAGTTACGTTGTGACGTTTGGCACACCCAAAGTAATCCTACGGTATCCGGGAGTTGCACGATCTCATGGTCTAAGGAGAAGATACTTGACATTGGAAAAGCTCTAGCAAACGAACTACACGATCTTTGAGCTATGCTTAGGATTGGGTCTTGTCCATCACATCATTCTCCTAATGATGTGATCCCGTTATCAATGACATCCAATGTCCATAGTCAGGAAACCATGACTATCTGTTGATCAACGAGCTAGTCAACTAGAGGCTTACTAGGGACACATTGTGGTCTATGTATTCACACATGCATTACGATTTCCGGATAACACAATTATAGCATGAACAATAGACAATTACCATGAACAAAGAAATATAATAATAACCATTTATTATTGCCTCTAGGGCATATTTCCAGCATAAGTATCATCACAATAATTATCATAAGTAGCAACTTTGTTCTCATCATAATCAATTGAAACCTCTTCCAAGATAGTGGAATCATTACTAAATAAAGTCATGACCTCTCCAAATCCACTTTTATAATTATAATCATCATAAGTAGGAGGCATGCTATCATCATAATAAATTTGCATATCAAAACTTGGGGGACTAAAAATATCATCTTCATTAACACATAGCATCCCCAAGCTTGGTACAAACATTAATTGCAGCAAATAAATTCTCAACCATGTCATTCTCATCAAACATAGCATCCCCAAGCTTGGGCCTTTTCATATCATAAGCATAATCACTCTCATCATTAATAGTATGGATAGCACCAATATTATAGCAACTATTATCATCAAATGAGTAGTAGGAGCAACATCATTTGAGAGGGATGCCTTTTTACCTTTGCTTCTCCGTCTTTTCTTTTTCTTCTTCGCATCATGTGTGGGTTTAATCCTCTTTTTGGAGATCCTTATTAATGAGATTTGTTGAATAGAAGGCTCCTCCTCGTTACCTGATTCATGATAAGAAATAATAGGAGGATATTGGGAAGTCTCTTCCCTTTCATTAGTATTCTCTTCGTCTTCTATTTGTTTTCTTGTCTTTATGTAATTGGCAATATAAGGATTTTCAATGCAATTCACCGCACAATACATATAAATTTCCTCTAGATCAAAAATCAAGAACTTTATCAAGGGCAAATTCTGGAATATTCTCAGTTATACGTTTCATTTCTTCATAACCCAGAAGCAAACTAAGTTCATTATGATGCGCAAGGGAAATCAAGTCATCACAATTTTTGGACACGATTCGATCATGAAACAATTTGCATTGGATATTTGAATGACCACGTTCATTGCAAAGTTCACAAGGATGGCTAATAAAATTTAAATTTTCAGCACAAACATCTAGCCTTTCTTGCAACCATTTAGTTTCTAAATACTTATGCCTCTTGCAAAATCTATCTTCCCTATTTGGTGTGTACTTGCAAACTCTATGCACTCCACAAAAGTTTAGATGCTTATAAGAGACATTTTCATCATGACTAGTGCAATCATCATTAGTACTATGGATATTCAAAGAGTTCGTACTAACAACATTGCAATCATGCTCATCATTCAAAGATTTAGTGCCAAACATTTTAATGCATTCTTCTTCTAACATTTTGGCACAATTATCAGAATCCTTATTTTCATGAAAGATATTAAAAAGATGAAGCATATGAGGCACCCTCAATTCCATTTTTAGTTTTCTTTTATAGACTAAACTAGTGATAAAACAAGAAACAAAAAGATTCGACTGCAAGATCTAAAGATATACCTTCAAGCACTAACCTCCCCGGCAATGGCGCCATAAATTGCTTGATGTCTACTAAACAACCTTCTTCTTGTAGACGTTGTTGGGCTTCCAAGTGCAGAGGTTTGTAGGACAGTAGCAAATTTCCCTCAAGTGGATGACCTAAGGTTTATCAATCCGTGGGAGGCGTAGGATGAAGATGGTCTCTCTCAAACAACCCTGCGACCAAATAACAAAGAGTCTTTTGTGTCCCCAACACACCCAATACAATGGTAAATTGTATAGGTGCACTAGTTCGGCGAAGAGATGGTGATACAAGTGCAATATGGATGGTAGATATTGGTTTTTGTAATATGAAAATATAAAAACAGCAAGGCAACTAATGATAAAAGTGAGCACAAACGGTATTGCAATGCTAGGAAACAAGGCCTGGGGTTTATACTTTCACTAGTGCAAGTTCTCTCAACAATAATAACATAATTGGATCATATAAATATCCCTCAAAATGCAACAAAGAGTCACTTCAAAGTCACTAATAGCGGAGAACAAACGAAGAGATTATTGTAGGGTACGAAACCACCTCAAAGTTATCCTTTCTGATCGATCTATTCAAGAGTCTGTAGTAAAATAACACGAAGCTATTCTTACCGTTCGATCTATCCTAGATTTTGTACTAGAACAACACCTTAAGACACAAATCAACCAAAACCCTAATGTCACCTAGATACTCCAATGTCACCTCAAGTATCCGTGGGTATGATTATACGACATGCATCACACAATCTCAGATTCATCTATTCAACCAACACAAAGAACTTCAAAGAGTGCCCCAAAGTTTCTACCGGAGAGTCAAGACGAAAACGTGTGCCAACCCCTATGCATAAGTTCACAAGGTCATTGAACCCGCAACTTGATCACCAAAACATACATCAAGTAGATCATGTGAATATCCCATTGTCACCACATATAAGCACATGCAATACATACATCAAGTGTTCTCAAATCCTTAAAGACTCAATCCGATAAGATAACTTCAAAGGGAAAACTCAATCCATTACAAGAGAGTAGAGGGGGAGAAGCATCATAAGGTCCAACTATAATAGCAAAGCTCACGATACATCAAGATCGTGCCAAGTCAAGAACACGAGAGATAGAGATCAAGCACATAGCTATTGGTACATACCCTCAGCCCCGAGGGTGAACTACTCGCTCCTCGTCATGGAGAGTGCCGGGATGATGAAGATGGCCATCGGTGAGGGATCCCCCCTCTGGCAGGGTGCCGGAACAGGGTCCCGATTGGTTTTTGGTTGGTACAGAGGCTTGCGGCGGCGGAACTCCCGATCTAGGTTATGTTCTAGAAGTTTGGGTATATATAAGAGGTGTTGGCGTCGCGAACAAGTCAGGGGGGTCCACGAGGCGGCCACGAGGTAGGGCGGCGCGCCCAGGGGGTAGGGCACGCCCCCACCCTCGTGGTGGCCTCGGGACTCTTCTGGTCCATCTCCGGTACTCCGTGGGCTTCTTCTGGTCCAAAAACAATCTTCGTGAATTTTCAGGTCAATTGGACCCCGTTGGTTATTCATTTTCTGCAATACTCGAAAACAAGGAAAAACATAAACTAGCACTGGGCTCTAGGTTAATAGGTTAGTCCCAAGAATCATATAAAATAGCATATAAATGCATATAAAACATCCTAGATGGATAATATAATAGCATGGAACAATCAAAAATTATAGATATGTTGGATACGTATCAAGGTGACATTAGAGTTGGTTGATGCGTATCATATGGTGTAATTTTAGTACGAACTATTGGATAGATCTAACGGAAAGAATAAGTTTGTGTTATTTTAGTACAAACTCTTGAACGGAAAGAATAACTTTAAGGTGGTTTCGTACCCTACAAACAATTTCTTCTCATGTTCTCCGCCAGATAAGAACTTTGGAGTGATTCTTCATCGCACGTTGATGGTTATGTGATCAAATTATATTAGCATTGTTGAGAGATTGCACTAGAGAAAGTACAGACCCTAGGCCTCATTCTCAAGCATTGCAATACCGTTTGTGCTCACTTTTGTTATTTTCTACCTTGCTGTTTTTTATTGTTTCTATTACAAAAACCAATAACTACTATCATTACTACACTTATATCACCATCTGTTCACCGAACTAGTGCACCTATACAATTTACCATTGTATTTGGTGTATTGGGGACACAAGGGACTTTTAGTTATTTGGTTGCGGGGTTGTTTGAGAGAGACCATCTTCATCCTACGCCTCCCATGGATTGATAACCTTAGGTCATCCACTTGAGGGAAAATTGCTACTGTCCTACAAAACTTTGTGCTTGGAGGCCCAACACGAGTCTACAAGAATAAAGTTGCGTAGTAGACATCAAGCTCTTTTCTGGCGCCGTTGCCGGGGAGGCTAGGTAAGCGGCACTTACACCCCGTCAACGAAGCTCTTTTCTGGCGCCGTTGCCGGGGAGGTGAGTGCATGAAGGTATATCTTTAGATCTTGCAATAGAATCTTTTAGTTTCTTGTTTTATCACTAGTTTGGTTTATAAAAATAAAAGTACAAAAAATGATTTGAGGTGGTCTCATGTTATTCGTCTTTATCATGTCTTTCTTGAAAATGATGGAAAGGAAAATTGTGCTCAGTTGATAGAAGAAGAATTCAATAAAATGTTTGGCATGAATGATGAGCATGATTGCAATGTTGTTAGTATGAATTCTATAAATATCCAAAATGCTAATACTAGTCATGAAAAAAATGTTTCTTATAAGCATGTCAATCTTTGTGGAGTGGAAAACTTTGTGAAGACATGCCTTATAGGGATGATAGATTTTGTAAGAAGCATAAACATGATAGAACCAATTTTTTGCTCAAGGTGATAGATAAATTTGCTACAAATTTATGCTCTCTTTATCCTATTACTTGTGAACTTTGCAATAAAGTTGGTCACCTTAATTTCAAATGCATGCTTTTTCATGATCGAATCGTGTCCAAGTATTGCAATAACTTGATCACCCTTAAACTTTATAATGAACTTTGTTTATTTTTGGGGTGTGAAGAATTGTCACATAAAAATGGTTGGTTTGAAGCATTCATATTCACGGACCATGCTGAAACTAATTTGAAATAAATCCATATGTTTTGCATGGTAAATTGCAATGAAAATGCTTATATTGCCAACTATAGAAAGACGGGAAAACCAATGGAATATAAAAGGAATACTAATGAAGGGTTAAAGATTTGTACTTTCCCTCCTATTGTCTCTCATGCTGAAATAGGTGATGAGGAGGAGCTCCCTATTCAACCAATCTCATCAATAAGAAGCTCGAAAAAATTAATTAAACCCACACATGATGTGGTGATGAAGAAGAATAAAAGAAGAAAGAGTATAGGTAAAAAGGTATCTCTCCCAGATAATGTTGCTCCTATTATTGTTGTGCCTCATGAAAATGAATCAAAAATTATTGTGGAAGATGATGCACTTGATGATGATATTGCTTCTTTGTCTTATGGCACAATGTCCGAAAGAACTATTGATGACGATTTTGTTATGCCTATTGCTTGTTGTGATGATTATTGTTGGGAAGATAATGATACTTCTTATAATCCTGAAAATCTGTTTGTTACCAACTTGGGAAATTATGATGATAATAATTGTTATACTATTGGTGCTATTCATACTATTAATGATGAGAGTGATTATGCTTATGATATGCCAAGGCACAAGCTTGGGGATGCTATGTTTGATGAGAATGACATGTTTGAGAATTTATTTGCTGCAATTAATGTTTGTCCCAAGCTTGGGGATGCTATGCTTAGTGAAGATGATATGTTTAGTCCCCCAAGTTTTGATGAGAAAGTTTATTATGATGATTTCATGCCTCCTATTTATGATGATTATGGTGATAACAGTATGCTATAAAGAGTAATGATATCCAAGAAACTTGTCATCATGATTTTAATGCTCAAATTGATTATGCAGATCAAGTATCATGTGATAGTTATTTTGTTGAGTTTGCTCCCACTACTATTGATCATAAAATTTCTATGCTTGTGGATCATGAAAAGAATGCTTTATGTGATAGCTATATTGTTGAATTGATTCATGATGCTACTGAAAATTATGAGAGAGGAACGTATGCTTTTACATATCTCATTAATATCAAGTTTTCTCTCTATGTGTTGAAAGTTTTGTAGTCATTCTTATTTTGCCTTCCTATGCTAGTTGATTCTTGTTCCCATGAATTATTTACTCACAATATACCTATGCATAGGAAGTGGGTTAGGCTTAAATGTGCTTGCCAATTGATTCATGATGCTCTTTTTCATGTTTCAGTTCTTATCTTTTATGCAAGCATCATTGAAATCATCATGCCTAGCTAAAAGGCATTAAAGAAAAGCGCTTGTTGGGAGGCAACCCAACACTTTTACCTACTGTTTTTTTGTTTTTACATGACTAAACTACTATAGTAATCATGTTTTATAGCTTTTGTTTCAATAAAGTGCCAAGTAAAGCCTTTGGGATAGTGTGGATGATAGTTGACTTGATTCTGTGCAAACACAGAAAATTTTGTGCTCAGTCTAGTAATTTTGAAAATTCACTTGACCGTGCTTTTCATCTGAATTTTTTACAGGTGATTGATATGCAAATTTTCTATGTTGTCCTAATTTTTCAGAATTTTTTGAGTAGCAGAAGTACGGTTGGAGTATAGATTACTATAGACTGTTCTGTTTTTGACAGATTCTGTTTTCAATGCATAGTTTGCTTGTTCTATAGTTTCTATGGCTTATATTGGTGAATATAAATTTTGGAAATGATATATTAGAGTAGGTATTGAGTGGAAACAATTATGGATCTTGTCTTTGACAGTACCAAAGTGAATGGTTTGCTCTTTATCATACTAACCCATCTCACGAAGTTCCGTTAAGTTTTGTGTGATTGAAGTTTTCAAGTTTTGGGTGAGATATCGATATGAGGAGAATAAGGAGTGACAAGACCTTAAGCTTGGGGATGCCCAAGGCACCCCAAGGTAACAACATGGAACAATAAAAAATTATAGATACGTTGGAGACGTATCAACGGCGAAGTGCTGCAAGCAAGGTATGGATACCTGTGGGGGACACTACAAAAAAAATACACTTCCGTGATGATACGTGTTTGTCACAGTAGGTCGCGTTTTTTGTCATGCATGTACATCCATGACGATTTTATGACAGAATCAAGATAGTCATACCTGTGCTGTCGTAGAAGTGTTCCATGACATTACCAAAATTATCATCACGGAAGTGTCCACTTCCATGACGATAAATCGCGCGTCACAGAAGTGCTTTCGTCAAGGGTGACCGACACGTGGCATCCACCGTAACGGAACGCCGTTAAGCTATCGGGTCGGGTTTTGGATCCGATAACCCATTAATAGCCCCGACCAATGGGAAATTTCCACGTGTAAAATTCTTATTGGCCGGACGAAACACGTGTCAGCTCGTCAGTGGGTCAGATAGGCGCCTATGATATGTCGACACGTGCCACGGCCCACCACTGGCCCATTTAGCTTACAAAGCCGGCCCGTTTGACTTGGTCAAAAGTTAACGGGCTGGCCCATGAAAAGCCTGTTAACGGTCTCTTCGCAAATAGCCCATTTTACGGCCCGTTAACTCACGGCCCGTTAGGCCCTAAAGGAAATCGGCCCAACAACGTCATGTGGGCCGTCGAATATAACACCAGCCCATTTCACTTTCGGCCCATGTATGGCCCACGACGTCTTTCGGCCCATATGAGGCCTTCGTATCTTTCGGCCCTTTACAGGCCCACGGTGACTCTAGCCCATAATGAACAGTAATTTTCTTTATACCCGTTAACGGCCCGTGATTTACATGGGCCGTTTCCAGCCCGTGTTAGCTTTCGGCCTATTGACGGCCCATACGTTCTTGGGCTCCTTTTCGGCCCTCGATTACTTCCGGCCCGTTACTGGCCTGTTCCCCTAATGGGCCAAATTCGGCCCATGGCAAGAGTCGGCCCGTTACTGGCCTGTTCCCCTAATGGGCCAAATTCGGCCCATGGCAAGAGTCGGCCCGTTACTGGCCTGTTACCCTAATGGGCCAAATTCGGCCCATGGCAAGAGTCGGCCCGTTTCTGGCCTGTTAACCCGTTGCGCCGTTTCCAGCCCGTCCTATATTCTGGCCCATTAACGACCCGTTATGCCTGTGACAGAATTAAGCCTTTGCTGTCCTACGGCCTGTTACCGTGCTGGGCCGATACCAATTACGCCCGATTACGGCCCATGTAGACCCATTTATCCGACGGCCCGAGGCCCACCGATTACAGGCCCATTTATCGACGGCCCGTAGGAGACCCATGGATCCTACGGCCCGTATATGGCCCATGGTAGTTGCGGCCACTAGCAAACCAGGGAAAAAGAAGACTAGGAAATAAATAAGGCCGAAACTAACGCTAGGCTATTAAGGCGATTGCACAGATTACATCCACTCGGCATCAAAGATCGCCACCAGTGCAAATATAGGGAACACCCTACACTATACAAAAATGGCTTGCTGTTTTCTTCAGCCGGTGGCTGCACGTTAAGAATAAATTTTGTATCGCACCAAAACAAATTACAACTATATAACAAAAGGAAGGTTGGCATAAAACTTAACAGTCTAGCAGATAAATGCACCACCAGAAGTTCAGAAGCTCAGTTCATTTGACCTGACTGTTACGTTTTCATGCTGTATTGTCCGATGGAGCACCATAACCCTCGCCTTCATTTCCCCTAGGCTCCTGAACAACATAGCAAATGTCTGATAGTCTGGTTTCAAAACCATGCATATCTTGACGACATTGAGCAATGTTTCTCCTTGTTTCACAAAGGGTCTCTGTTAGGGAATGGACTTGTGTCTGGAGCGCAGATACAACATTGCTTTGAGCTTGCATATCTTGATCATGAGGCAGTTTGGACGATATTGCCTTAACAACCAACCCAGTATTACGCAGGAACGTGCTTTTGGCACTGTTAGTGGACAGGTACTGACCCACTGCAGCAAGAGCTGACATTGCGGTTATAGTTGCCTCGCCACCTTCAGAAGGTGGCGGTTCCACCATTTTTTCCATAGCTTGCTGAAAAGTTGAGGTTTTACATTAGTAGTACCAGAACAGAAGATATTAAGGAGGCAGCAAAACCAAACAAAATAGCTTTGGTCTATATACAGAACTTATTCTGGTGAACCCATGTAAAATATTAGTTGTATTTTATTGCAAAGTACATAATAAAACCAGGTTCCAAACATATGACCATGTACCATCGCTAATGTATTGTCTATTTCTTCACATTGTATTGAGGGCTAAGGATAAAGAGACGAAGTTTATAATACGGTAAGCATAGTATGACATCATTCATATCACAAAACAACTGAGAACAGACAAACAGGCAATTGTAACGTTGTGTGGGCAAGTCCAGCACGGAACTAGATTACGGGTCAAGATCAAAGGAACATCACTCCTCTCTTTTAAACCTTGTAAGGTGCAATGATACGCTAAGACAATTGTGTATAAAATTGAAAAGAGTAATAGACATTGGCTGCAAACCATGCAGTTCAAGGCACAAGTCAGAGTAAGTAGTAGTTAAAAGGCATGAGGATTAAGGACTTACAACAGCGGCTTTGACTGGTGTAGTCATGCCCTTCTTCTTGCTGGTGTGACAGTCCTTGAAGATTTCCACAGCATTTGGTTCAGGTACTTTTTGGTCCTTGCGGGCTTTCCTCTGCATTTCGAACAAGTCAATATAGATCTGATAATATGGTACAGCGAAAAGAGTGAAACAGCAGCTAATTACAAGAGCCTCGCAGTGTGCAATATAGCTACGAGATCCTGTCGTCTGTTGGAATTTCACTTTCGTACGGTTGGCCTTGTTCTTTGAACAGTTCACCTACAAGAAGATAGATTTGTGTGGCACATGCGTAAATAGGACTTCAACATGTGATCTGATCACATATATATAATGTACCTGATACTTCGGATCAGACCAGTGTTTAACAAGGCCCCTCCAGTCTTCATCCGATATATTTTCCACTGGAGATGTTTGGGAAAGTTCACTGTTAGCCTTGCCTTCAAAGTGAGTTTTCCTCAAGTTATACCGATACTGTCGCAGAGCAGACTTGAAAACATGGGTGCAAGCTTGTCTGGTTGCATCATCTTGGCTATCCAACTTGAACCTCATCTGTTGAAAATTATGGGAGTCTCATTATCAGCAACCTAGAAAGTATGGGACAGAGCAAGACGATATTACTAGTTTCCATACATAACCATACTTACAGATAAATGGTCGAGGAAGGTGTTGAACTGGGTTTCGTCTTTGTCATTCCTGTACTGAATCCATGTTGGGAGGATACGTACATGACACCTAACGGCAACCGCTGCCTCTGATACTAACTTGGCTGACTCTGTAGCATCACGTGGCCTTTTTAAACCTGCCTCAAAACGGATCTCCATTCTTCCTCCTCTAGATTTAGTTAACCTATCGAGCATTATCCCTGATGTTTGTTTCCTCTTGCGCCTAGGTGCTAGTCCAACAACGAACATAGGAAGTGTTAGTGTACATCAAACTGTGAGACTACATATAAAGAAGCATGCAACTGTAACTTGACTCCAGCAACTACCTTCTTGCTGTTGAAGCTCACAAGGTTCATCTGATATTGCCAACTCGTCTTGTGTCAAGAGTGCTTGGGAAGTAGTGTCAGGTGGCAAGGGAGCTTGGGAACGTGCTGCTAGCTCAGTTGACGCACGAGTAAGTCGTGCAGCTGGTAGTACTGTGGTAGGTGTTGCAAGAACTAGGGCTGTCTCTGCTTGTTTGGTGGCAGCTATTTGTTTCTGTTTGGCTTTTTTTGCAACTCGTGTAGCATGGGATGCCGTGTTTGTAGAATTTTCCGCTGGACTTTGACCTTCTATTGCACCATCAGTACCAGCAGAATCTGCAGGATTCATCCGCTTCTCATTCCCTGCCATTCTGTGTTTCTTCCTCTTTCTCTGTGCCATGTTAAGTCAAGCCGACAAGAAAAACGAATAACAATTTAGTTCTTCAGAACAAATTGATGCGTGATGCAGACGAACTGAACTTTGATGTTAGACAACCACATGATAGGAGGATGTAATATGTATGAAAAACAGGACGGAAGAGATAACCAGAACTATGATGTGTAAACTAAGAAGAAGACATTTCACCAAATTAGAAGCAATGCAATGGAAGGTAGACACCATATGAAAGATGCTACAAATATCGCTCTGCCAAGTTAACAGTGTCTCATCATAAATGGCGTTTAAACAAATGTGAAGCAGTACAAGAAATAAATCATATGCAAGATGCAAACAACATCACACTACCATGTTAGAGGTCTCTCGTCATTAGTGCCATTGCATATTCACAGCATTGCATATTCACAGCTTATGATGTGTAAACTAAGGAGAAGGCATTTCAACAAATTAGAAGCAATGAAAGCTAGACACCATATGAAAGATGCAACGAATATCACTCTACCAAGTTAAAACTGTCTCGTCATAAGTGCCATTTCAACAAATTAGTAGTACAAGCTAGAAAAGAATGTGAGATGTAACCTATATCACACTCCGAAGTCAAACGTGTCTTATGATAAGTGATTGTTGCAGGTTACACAACAGTAGTAATTTGATGTAAGAACATGGTGTGATAGACAGATATTGTATGTTCTAGAAACAGGAACACGTGTCTTATTCAAGTATAATGTGTAAAGTAAGCAGATGGAATTCAACAAAATTAGAAGCAATACAAGCTAGACATCACACATAACATGCAACCACATATAACAGTGCCAAGTTAGAGGGAGCACCGGTGATGCTGCACTAGGGGAGACGTGCTCATCATAAACACAGCTTTGTTGAGTGTCTATGCATGTGTTGTCTTGGAAATCATCTTGGGGGTGTGGAGGAGTAGAAACTGTAGAGGCCCTCCGTTCGGAAGGAGCACCTTTATCCGCTGCCTTGCTAACTTCCTTCCGCTTTATTGATTTTGAATTGTCAAGTAAAACCGACAAGAAAAAGCAATAAAATTCTCTCTTCAGAACTCATTCATGCATGATACTGACAATCACTACTTTGATGTAAGGCAAACACATGATACCAGGATGGAATATGTACGAAAAACAGGACGGCATGGCATGTTCACAACTGTTTGTGTAAACTAAGCAGAAACCATTCCAGCAAATAAGAAGCAATGCAAGCTAGACACCACATGAAAGATGCAACCAATATGACTCTGCCAAGTTAAAAGCGTCCCATCATAAATGGAATTTCAACAAATTAGAAGCAGCGCATGCTATAAATCATATGAAAGATGCAACTAATATCGCACTGCATATACTAAAGGTGTCTCGTCATGTTGATTGATGCGGGATACAAAAAAACAATAGTTTTATGTAAGGACATGCTTAATAGACAGATGTACTATGTACTAAATACAGGAAGGCATGTCACATTAACAGGTATAATGTATAAGCTAAGCAGACTAGCACATGCAGTTTAACCAGATTGGAAGAATTACAATCTAGACACCATATGCAACATGCAACCACATATCACGCTGCCAAGTTAGAGCAAGCACCTGCGATGCTAGTGTAGGGGAAATGCTGTAATCAACTACAGAGCTACGTTCACTATCTTCATCTAGCATTTCTGTTTCTTGAGAATCATGTCGGGAGGCTGACGCTGCATTCTTTAAATGAGGAGTAGTCCCCTTGCCTGCCTGCCTCGTCATAAGTGATTGATGAGGGATACACAAGAACATTAGTTTGATGTAAGAACATGGTTAATACACAGATGTACTAGTATGTACCAAAAACAGAAAGGCATGTCATATTCAAAGGTATAATGTGTAAGCTAAGCAGATGCAATTTAACCAAATTGGAAGCAATACAAGCTAGACATCCGGCTGGAGTGGTGAGCATGATCATCTAGGACCTGAGAGCCTGGTGGGAGGCGGGCTGCTTCGCCACCATCGCAGCTTTTTAGTTGGCTTCCAGGTGATGCCTATCTTTGCTGGGCTTGTCACTGGCTCGGCCAGTGCCCTGACTAGCTATTTGTCTTCTGGTGCTCACGGGATGGTGGTTCATGTAAAAAAATATCTTTCCTTATCTTACCGACTTCGGCCTTTCGAATACAAGCTAGACACCATATGGAACATGCAACCACATATGACACCGCGAAGTTAAAGCAAGCACCTGGGATGGTGGTTCATTGCGAGCGAGGTCATCAACTCCAGAGCTACGTTTACCGTCTCCATCTGCTGACACTGCACCCTTTATAGCGCTGTAACGTGTCTTGCCTACCCGCACACGAAGCTGGAGCGACTTCTCTCTTTTCTTTTTGGCTTCTCTCATGGCAGCAGAGTCTGAAATACCCTTGCATAAAAACACAATAGTGAGAGTAAGGGTGAAGTGTGTGCAGAACTAGTGCACTGTAAAAGTAGCAGATAGCAGGTGGCTGAAAAATAAATGACAGGAGACATATGATAGCTCTACAACATTGCATGGCAAACAAAATTAGATTCTACTCCGTATGATTTTGTAATATATGAGCACAGGAAATGCAGGTACTCCTCCAGCACACCACCACATGTGGTCATATCTAAGATAACAGTCGACTGAAAATAAATAGGTCAGTCGATTTTTTTAATGAACCGTCCGATCTATAAGGAACGGGCAGATGGCCTTCGTCTACCTCCCGCCAGTCACTGTTGACGATCTTTCTCGAACCGCCAGCGACCACCGGCCCAGACCCCTGCCTCCGCCGCCCCGCCCTCCCATCGACCTCACACCACCGCCGTGCTTGGCAGCGCCCCCAGGCCATCCCTTTAATCCCGGCCGACCTCCAGATCGGGCGCCAGTAGCTCTAGGCCGCACACGCCCCTAAGATAAACACCAAGGCGCTGCTTCCCCGGCGTAATAGGCGTACTAGCGCCTGTTACGCCGGGGAATGCTTCCGTTAATTGGGAATCAACTGGCCAGAAATTGAAATTCAGGGGGGCGACGGACCTCTAGCTAAGGTGAAATAGTATATGAGGAGAAACCTTGTGCATCGCGAGTTACTAGGAACATCTAGTATCAAGAAGAAGCGGTCAACTAGTGTCTTCTGTGGGATGAATACCGTGCAAGCAGAGACGTAAGATTTGCACGAATAAGGGAAGAGGAGTACCTTTTTCGGTTGCCGGTGTGGTCACCTCCACATGTCGCGCCGATCTTCTTCTTTTTACCGGGGAAACCGATGTTCTGGAGGGTGCAGGCTTGGACGAACCCATGGCCAAATTGTTGACTGTGTTGCCGTGGCCGTATGTCGGCGGAGGGGAAGCAGATCCGAGGCGGCGAAGGACGGCGTAGCAGGAACAGCTCCGGTGCGGTGGAGGGTGGCGAAGTTGGAGCGGCAGCGGTGAGGCGCAGGACGGCGTGGTTGAACTGGCTCGGGTACGGACGGCTCGGCCTCGGCTTCAACTACTAGCCGTGGAGGGCGTTGCGGTTGAGGTTGCGGTGGACGACGACGTCGGGGTATCGGCTCCGGCGTGATGGAGGAGGGCGGCGGTTGATGGGTGGGATGGGGTGGCGGACGGAGGACGCCGGGGTTTCGCGGCTGGTGGAGAGGTAGTTTTGGCGCCCACGGAGTACGAATGGGGAATCGGACGGGTGGGGGGGAACCATGTTTCGGTCTGGGACGCGCTTGTTTTTGGCTTTTTTGAACAGAAGATGGGACGCGCTTGTTTGAAATTTGGGGAAAGTACAAACTTTGCCCCCCTCTTAAATTTCGGACCTACTGCGGGTCGGGGGTAGGATGGTAATCCCAGGTGTCCCAAATAGTGGGCGGGAGCGATTTCGGCCGCGCGCATGTGTGCTTAGGCGGCCATTGTGTATGAATGTTTTTCGGATGCGGTTGCGTGGCGTCTAGATGAAGCTACAAACCTACCCCGGTTTAGACCTTTGGACGTCGGGCCGGTAGGTTTCACGGGTCGGAGTTATTAGAAAAGTAATTTCCTTGTACTACCAAACATTGGTCTCACGCGGTTTCGGGCGAGTAGAGGCTCTTTTGGCGCTTCGTTCGAAATTTTGAAACACAAGCATTCACGTTTAGAGTACTCTTGAACTATGAGGATTGACCTAAATAGACAACGTTATATTTGACCTTGTATGTTTGAAAACCTCATTAAATTATCCGCTTCTTTTTGAAATTTTGACACTTGAAAATCCTATAACTACGATTATTTTGGAATGGAGGAGCTAAATTTGAATCTATTTTGTACACGACTACATATGCTATTATGTACAAAATCAGAGCAAAGATTGGTGCCCCCATAATTTAGGTATGGTTTACAAATGCCATGATATCAAATTCAAATAATTGAATGGACTTCATGTTGAATTCGATTTTTTTAAACCACCTTAAGTTGAATTCAAATGTATGCTAGTTCATAGGTAGCTATTTATAATGTCCATTGTGTAACTTTCGTATGTATAATGTGCTTTACACACACAACATGAACTATACTCACGTTTATATTCGATTGCTAAAGCGATGCATTGTCTGGAGTTCAAAATACTAACTATGTGGATCAATTGTGTCGAATAATAACATAGACATGCTCAAATTCGATAGAATCTAGATGTCTGATGGATCAATGACCGCTCCTTACGCGAATTGCAAATATCATGATCCCATCCTAATATTTGGATACAATTTATATCTTTAATCAATGTGTAGAGCAGTCTTTTACGTGTAGTTTCACTCTCCATCGGTGGTCTCTCACACATGCTCACACACTCTCTCCCGAGGTGTCTTTCTCGCACACATGCTCTAGATATAACCCTCCCTCCCTCTCGTAACCATTTACAACTGTTTTCACTAACCTTTATCACAAGCACTCTTCCTCTCGCAAACATACACACGCACAATCCTCATCGACCCTTTCTATATACATGGACCTGCCTACGTGTCTCATGTACGCACATTATCTTTACGCCTGTCTCTCACGCATTGTCTCACACCTCTCTTCCTAATCGACGAGTATGATTCTAGCAGAGCATTCTGTAGGATGCCCCTTAAAGTTAGGTTGGATGAATAGTAATATCAGAGATAAAGGGGTTACCTTAGTCCGAGAACCTAGGGTTACAAATCCTAGCCGGCTTTGTCAGTGGACATAGAGTCCTTCACAATTCTGCTATCTTTGTCTTGTACGACTAGTCATCCATGGGTCTTCCTAAATGCGTCACGGGCCGACCAATGTGGCGCAGGTCGGAACCGAACGAAGGGCCTCACCTCGACCCACCGGACCTCACGCGGTGACACACCCTCTGCCCCCACGTCTCATTATCTTCTCACACCCACACATACCAACACAAACACCACACACACAGAAAATTTCTCCTGGTGCCTCTATTCCCTCCCCCCTTGCATATACACACTCAAGGGAATGGAATCTCTTGTCGTGACGTCATATTCGTCTCTCTCTCTAGACCACTCTCATTTCTCGTGCTATCTCTCCCACGCCCCCCCCGTCGGCCCCTCTATCCATGCCTCTCTCGAATACGTAATACACACACATACCTCTCTAGGCCCCGCCAAATGCATCAACTACACATTCACACATGTTACATCACGTACCCCATTGATCTAAAAAGCCCTCTCTTCACGTTTATTTCGCATACAACATTCCTTTTGAATAAAGTGTGGCCAAAAAATTATTTTAGAGTTTCTACATATATACAACATTACAAAGTTATATGGAGGAGTACGAACGCTAATTTGCATTGCATGGTGCCCACAATGATATTTATTCCGCACTGTGAATTTGTATATTTTTATACTATATACAAAGTTAGTCATAATAAAGAGAAACGAAGAGCATCTCTCTCTCCATCGCATACCCCCCTGTACGCCCCTTTCACGTATGCACACAAAACTATCTCCAGGTCCTCTAAAAGTAAGCCCCCAGAAAATTCACGCATGTTTCATCTTTCTCTCGCGATATATGCAATGACGATCATTGTATTTGAAGCGAAAGCACGATACATACATTGGACTTCAGAATCCACTCATTACGGTCACCATTTACGTTTAGTGGTTATTATACAGTCACGGGCTCACCGTACAACTCTGTATTTGCTCATGACATGACTAGTTGACCAGTTAAACGCTCCACGTGGCACCTCTAGTGTTGCATCACATTATCTCACTACCATCGTGCCCACCTGTCGACTTGTATCTACTCTACATCTACACTCTTATAAAATACATAAAATACACTCTTATAAAAAACAGAGTTGGTGATGATGGTGTGCCTGCCATCCTGCAATATAGGCCGTCCGATTTATATCTGACGGATAGGAAAGAAACTATGGCAATTTTGCAAAAAGGTACCCACACACCTCTCCACATTTGCAAATAAGGCCTTCCCTCGTTCATCCTTTTCTCTCACAAGATAAACAAGTCATACAAATGCATCTTGATGTTACGTGCAACGCACGGGCATCTTGCTAGTAAGAATGAAAACAAACGACAAAAAAATATTTGGACGGTGGTTCGAAGTCATGACCGCGGGCACAGCGGACAAGGTGGCCTTGTATTGGTATGCTGAGCCGTCTGTTTTAACACACAGGAGCTGGTGTGGTGATTATACACACACGCACGCATGCACACGAACTGCATCCACGCAACACTCACACAAACACATGCACCCACGCACGCACGCAACACTCACACGTACACACGCAGCCACGCACGCACGCAACACTCACACGCACGCACGCAACACTCACACGCACACACGCACGCATGCATGCACACACCAGTACACCACACGACCAACACACACTCTCACGCTCAAGTGCTCAACCTACACGTGCATGCGCACACATCAGGCCCTGACAGACACATACACAACCAGGTGATTCCCGCGCACGGGTTGGAGCCTTGTCGCGCCTGCGTAAATTTGTGTTTATCTGACCTTTTGCCTATGCGAACTGACAGGTGGGACCCACAAGGAACGTGGTCAATTTAACTAGTCAACATGGCGCCACGCAGACTATTTGGCCGGTCAACAGAGTGCAATCCGATGCTGAACTGTGAGCAAGTGACCGTATAATCACCGCAAAACGTATATAGTGACCGTAATCAGCTTATTCTGAAGTTCGGTGACCGTATTACGCTTTTCTCTCTGTAGGCCCTCCAAAACTACATCTCTACACGTTCTCGCATGTTACATCTAACAACTATGCAATACAGCACTACTACTACACTCTAACACAATAAATCATATGTGTTTTTAGTTTTACTAGATATCATATTGTTACTTATAATTATTCAGTTTGCATACATTAAAATTGCCTTTGAAATGTATGGCCAGTATCATCTACCGCGCGGGAAAAATCCCGCCCTTTCCTGTTTAATCGGGTTTGTATCGATGGATCGTGCGAAACAGCAAAACTATAGTACTATACAGTACTACAAGTGACAGTTCACTGGGCCGTCGTGTCGTCTACTCCTCCGTCGTAAGAGTGGAGCGCTCGCTTTCATAAATCTTCTAGTCCCTTTCGCCGACATGTGGGACATCAAGCTACCGGGTCCACGTGCCATACCGGAATACAGTGCAGAGCAGCCGGGGTGAAGCACCCCAGTCATGGCGCCGGCGTAGTAATGAGCAATGAGGCGTCAAATCACAAGCTGCACCTTTCCCGCAGTTAAGTTGGAGGGACGAAGCAACCATCATTTCACTCGTTGCTGAATCCGCTTCTGCCTCATCTTCTTCAACTTAACCACGTGTTGCTTCTGCCGTTGTTCTGCCTCATGTGGGACGCGGATCGGCTTGGTAAAGCACTGACACGTGGGACCGCATGTTAGCAAACCGCCAGGACAACGTCCTCCGAAAATAAGAAGCCTAATCCTAGACTTACAAAGGGCTACGTAGCTGCTACGTATACTTTCCATCTAATCTATATATGCCCCCCTGATTTTCAGGTGGGGTGGGCCTAATCCTCTCCTTTAATCCAATCAAATAGTCCCACATCACATCAGTTCGTAACTTTACGTAAACCATTACGTGGATGTAGCATTGCTCAAATAAGAAACCTCCCCCGCCATCCGCGCGGCAAAATCACCTCCTTTTTACTAATCTTGATTCTATAATTTTTTAGATCAATATAATTGAGATTTGTATAGATAGCACACAGGAGCAAAACCAAGTGGTACGGTTAAGGGCATCCACAATGTGTAGCCAAATGTGAAAATAGCTTTTGGCATCGTGGGAACCATTGTGGACGGTGTTGCCAAAGCCAAAAAGATGGAACCGAAGCTCCCTGATTGATTGATTGAAGGAATAGAAAAATGCAACGTCTCTCCTCTTTCTCCCATGCTTGGACGCATGTAGTACAGTATAGAGCACAGAGTCTACTCCCCTGTCCCTTCTATCACAAATCACAAAGCAGTGAGGCGTCAAATCACAAAAGCACGGACGAAGCAACCATCATTTCACTCTTCGCTGACTCCGCTTCTCCATCGTCTTCTTCGAGAAACCATCTCACCGCACTAGTACTCCTAGTAGTACTAGTAAAGGACTTCCTGGATGCAAATAAGGCGGTTGTCTCGGCTTGCAGGCGGCACTTGCGAACGACTTACCGTGGTCTCCCTCAATGGTGTTCTCCGTCGAACGCACTTCGCCAAACCACCAAAAAAAGATATCGTCGACGTCACCGCAATGGGGAAGGAAGTCAAATATAGTTACTACCTCCATTTTTTTGTACACAAGGCCAGTATATCAAAATTACAATTTGCAAAGGGCCACTAACACTAATCGAGGCAAAATTGATGGGGTTAGCAACCAAGGACATTAATATCCCCTGCATGCATGGGGAAGTGAGAAGGTTGGTTTGCATGGCGCTGCATTAATCAAGCGATGAGGAGTGAGATGGTTAGCTCTTTGGTCTTTGGAGAAAAAATACGCATTAATTGACACGTGAAACGAGGATTTGTATCGATTAAATCCCGCGAAGGAAAACCCCGCCTTTCTTTTTTAACACTAGTACTCCTAGTACGTACGTACTTATCCTGTTTGGGTCTAGGCCTTGCATTGCCAAACTTCGCCACACATTTTTGCCAAGCTTGCCTAAAGTTTTCAAAATGAGAAGGAGGTACACTTGCGCACGGCTGTCGCGGTCGCACCGCACCCTCACACGGTCGCTCCTGCACGCCGCGGTCGCACCGCACCCTCACACAGTCGCTCCTGCACGCCGCAAACCCAACCAAGGGAACGCACCCTCACTGACACGTGCTGTCGCATGTGAACAAACCAAACTCAGCCATCCTATCGCTGACACATAATTTTCGTTCATAGAGTATGTTTATCCAACCGCATGTTGGGGAGTATCCGTACGGCCCGTGCGGTGGTCTGTTGGGGAAGAAGAAGAGGTGAGGAAGAAGGAAAGAAGGGTTAGGAGACGTAGGATATTCATCCAACCGCCTGAAATGGTAGACTGACCCAAGTCAGGCGACTTGCATAACAAATATATGTTTTTACACAGCAAAAGATCCATAAAAACAACAACATAAAGAAAAACTATCACTGCTCGCGGAAAGAGACGGCCTCGTCGTCTTTGGCTGCCGGCGCGAACCAGCCGTCGCTGCCGACGTGTGTCTCCGCACCGTGGTTGTCCTCGGCCTCCAGCTACTCGTTCAAGCGGAGCGTGCGGGCGCTCTGCACGGACGAGAGCACAGCCCGGTTCAAGTCGAGGACGTCCGGTTCCGCCTGCAGGAGGGCCTCGATGGCAGCGGCATCCGCGCGCTCCGCGTCGAGTCGAGCCTCCGCCGCCCGGTTCAAGTCCAGGACGTCCGGTTCCGCCTGCAGGAGGGCGTCGATGAGAGCGGCATCCGCGCGCTCTGCGTCGAGTCGAGCCTCTGCCGCCCGGTTCAAGTCCAGGACGTCCGGTTCCGCCTGCAGGAGGGCCTCGATGGCAGCGGCATCCGCGCGCTCCGCCTCAAGTTGAGCCTCCGCCGCCCGGTTCACATCCACGACATCCGGTTCCGCCTGCAGGAGAGCCTCGATGGCAGCGGCATGCGCGCGCTCCGCGTCGAGTTGAGCCTCTGCCTCCCGGTCCTCCTTTAGTATCGCCATGTTGAACCGCTGGTCCGCCTGCACCATGGGGGACTCGGACGCCGGCACGAAGTCGACGTCCATCGTCTCATACCCATCGGGGGCCTTCTGCGCCGCGACCTCCGCCATGAACATTGGATCGGCTTCCTCCTCCTCGTAGCTTGGCTCCAGAGAACTCGGGGATTGGCCCGCCGCAAAGCGAGCTTGGGAACGGAGGTCTGTGGCGCCGACCGCCGCCGCGATTTCTGCGCGGCGCTCCGGCGTCAGCATCTTGTAGTAAGTGATCTTGCGGCGCACCATGGCTTTCCGGCGAACTAGGGGACGCTTGATGCGGGCTAGGGGATCGAAAGGTGGGGGAATGGGCTGGAGATTTGGTGTGGTTTTAGGGCAGTGGCTGGCGTAGGCCGAGCAGCGAAGGTTCTGGTGTGAATAGTGGTTCCGGTGACGACCGGTCAATCGGTTTTGACTGTACATCGCTCTTGTCGCGTTCGCGTTGCAGCCCGGCACGCTGGACCCTCCACGTCGCTCACCGAATGGAACGCGCTTCGTCTTGCGTTTTCGCTCGCTTGTGGGACCGCAGTTGAGAGCAAACCGACGTCCCTCCCCCTCCCCCGCCCGCGTCATTTATTATACCACCACTCCCTCCGTTTTATGCGGAGTAAATAAAAACAGAGGGAGTATACTACGGATGAGGATCCCCTGACGTGGCCGAACCCATTGAGTAACTGACATGCGGGGCCTAGCAAGCATGGGGTCCGCCAGTAAGTGACCGAAAGGGAGGGTAAGGCAGGGATACCTACGTCAGAGGATCCACTTCCACTATACTACTTTGACCAAATGTTAGAGTAATAATATATGACATGCAACTTACACAAATGTTAGAGTAATAATATATGACATGCAACTTACACAAAGCATACAGGGTCTAATGCGTTTTTCGAGGCTAACTTTGACCAAATGTTAGAGTAATAATATATGACATGCAACTTACACAAAGCATACGGTCAAATTCGTATGTGAAAGGAGTTTCCAATGATATAATTTTCACATTATACATCTCATGTACTATTAATCTTGTCAATAGTCAAATTGGAAACCATCTCGAGTACAAATCTAGGAGTACGTACGAATCTAACAATATTGATTGGGCGTTGTTGAATGTTGATACCTTTTTGATCAAAGTAGAGATACTTTGACTACACATAAAACTTATATGTAAACTAGAAAGGATAGGGGGAGTATATTGTACGTTCAAAAACGAAACGAACATTGAATACCCTTTATATATGATTTGCGGATGCTATGATCACCGGTTCAAAATTTTGAATCCGCCTTAGGTATCACGTGCCCCCACTCGTTCCCTCTCGATTTCATCTCGGGGTCCGGAGATCTATTGAAAGAGGACTAGGGTGGGTACATGCGAATGATACTCGGCGGAATGTTCAAATGAGGCATGCGGGAGGATGGACTCGACTGGAGGGCGACATGATCGATGGAGAAGAGGGTTGGAGAGGAATGAGAAATAAGCAAACGCCACATGATTATACTTGAACGGCTCAAATAAACAATAAGTTGTCTCGCTTGGCCTACATAGTGAAAGGCCTAATGCGCAACGCGGAGCACTGACGCTCGAATATGGCCGGGAAAACAGGGAAACCGACATGTGGGGCACACCCGTCGGGACGACGTAGCGCAGACTAGTCCAATGGAGGAGCTGGCCCACGACCTCCTCGCCACCGACAACCGTTCATGTGGGTCGTTGGGGCCAACAACGGGGCGCAGCTCCAGCACCGCCTCTGGACACGGCGACCGCGGTGAGCGACACGCTCATATCGTCGCTAGACACGGTCGGTTTCAGTGTGCCGAGGGTGGCGTTAGTGCTGTGGCACGACCAACGGTATGTTTGGTTTGTGCCCAAGGTTGCCCCATCAAAGCATTGGGTAGCCAAAATTTTGGTTGAGGTATTGGTTGCCCATGATTTGGCCGACATTGGCAAGAAAAATGAACTAGAGTTGGCTAGAGTTCATTGGCATGCCAAAGAAATGGCAACCATCCAAACAAAGACCAATCTTTGGGTCATGACCAAAATTTTGGTTGAGGTATTGGTTGCCCATGATTTGGCCGACATTGGCAAGAAAAATGAACTAGAGTTGGCTAGAGTTCATTGGCATGCCAAAAAATGGCAACCATCCAAACAAAGACCAATCTTTGGGTCATGACCAAAATTTTGGTAAGGTGCACTTTGGCCACAATCCAAACACACCCCAACACCCGGCTCGTCGAGGATGCACGGGGCGCCGCGACGCGTCCGCGGAGTGGTGTAGCGCGGCCAACTGCATCCTCTGGACCTGAGACCATGCCGGGTCGTCTTGCTTTTTCAATGACATGCGGGGATCGCATGTGAGCAAAGGGCATCTCCAACGTTGCCACGACCGCAGCTGACTACCCTGGCACACCAAAACCCTCGTCCCTCGCGCCGTCACGCGGTGCATTCCCAGCCGGCGCCAGCTGCCCGCATTCATGCCGTCCGTTCGTATGTCGTCGTTAAGAGGCTCTGTGCCCGAGGAACCAACTCCGGCGACTTAGAGCAAGTATAGTAGAGCTGAGTCAGCGGGCTATAAGGAATAAACTAGTATATTTATGCTTAGTTGGAGCAAAGAGAAGAGGAGAGAGAAGGTAAGCGGGCTCTTCGTGAAGAGCCAGCTCTAGCACGTGCTCCTAGGCACTTTGTGAGAATGAAAGGTGGGCCACATAATAAAAAAGTAGTACACTCTTTTGATCTACTATTATACATGTTGGCTATAAGATGGGTTGTAGATGACATGGCACTAGCTTATAGTCAGCAGCTGGCTATACTATTAACCATGCTCTTAATGACGCACCCGGACGCTTGGCCTCACCGGAATGCGCTACTTAAAGCGGCAACGCCCAGCTAACCTCCACACCATAGCGCATCGTCCTCCTACCTAGCACCACATCCGCCATGACCGCAAGTGCGAACGCTCTGCGGGAGAGCTTGTCTTCGGGGATGAAGCTCAAGGTCGCCACCCTCGCTCAAGTCGCCTCTCGCAACGCAATAGCGGCATAGTCGGACGCGGACGCGACCGCACAAGCGGTGGCCACGCTGGCGGCCGACGACGGGAGCACCGTCAGCCACGCGTCCTACTTGCCGCCGTCCAACGTCCGGCACCGCCGAGGTCGGGGACTCCTCCGAGGATGAGTAGGGCATGGGAGGCGGCAGGGCATGGTGTGCCAACTGGCCGGTCCGTATCCCGTGTTCTACTCTTCCTCGCCGGAGACCGCACCTTCACTTCACGGGTCTTGAACCCCGCCCCCGTACATAGAGATCGCAGATGGAGGATGTCGGCCATCGCCGTAGAATAGGTTTAGGGTCGGGTTTCTTTTATTTTTCTGTCCTATAAAAGTTCGAAATGTAATGAAAATCTGCCCTGTTTGCATTAATCTCGGCCGGTGTATATGAACTTTCACAATAATATACATGGTGGTGGGCCCCTCCCTCCCCCAATCTACAATCAACAGCTCACACGTTTCACATTACGTTAATTACGTAACTGGGATTACGTAGGTGTAGCATTACTCGTCCTAAAAAACCCAACTAAGCCAACCTCCCAGCATATCGCGTGGGAAAAGACCCGGCCGCGCCGTTTTAGTCGGGATTACCGGATTACTAGTAGTAGTATCGATGGATCGCGCGAAGCAACAATTTTTTTTGATGGGGCGAAGCACCTAGTTTAAAAGGAAAAAGGCGGTACACTCACATCACTCATGTCGCGGTCGCATTGCACCCCACACACGTTCGGTCCTGCACACGGCTCACGCAAACGGCACGCGCTTCGGCTTGCCTCTTCACTGACACGTGGGACTGCACTTGGAGAAACCGACCATGCGCCAAACTCCCCCCGCCCACCGCGCGAAAATCCTCCCCCCCACACTCAAAAATTCCCCCCAAATCCGATTCAACCGCCCTTCGGCCAACTAGCCAATAATATTCCCCAAACCCCCCTCCCCCCTGTCCCCCTCCACTCCATTCGCTCCGCCAAAGCCGCCCTTCCCGCCGCGCCGATACGTCGGCGCCGCGGTTCGGCGATCCTCTCGCTCCCACAGTACGCTCTCGTAGACTGCCGTCCTCTAGCCGCGCCGCTACCTCTGGCTACGTTCTTGTGGAGGCGCACGGCGGTCAGCGCCGCCACCGCTGGCGATGTTCGTGTGGAGACGCACGGCGGTCAGCTTCTCCCACGGTACGCGCATTCTAGACTGAGGCCCCGTTCATGTCGGTGTAGCGCTGAATGTTAGCTGATAGACGCTGTTAATCTCCCTGTTTTCCGAAGTAGTTTACTGTCAATATGCTCTGCTTAAGAAGCTTCCTTGCCCTGTTCTGCACTCAATCTGCTTAGCTGAGATGGCATGCCAAGGCCGATTAGTTGCTAAAATATCCTGCCATATATTTATTGCGACGTAGATTGCCATGGTCTAGTAGCCAATCTGTTAGGTGAAATAGCTCTACACCATTTTATACTCGATCTTTGTTGCTGCGATGGCCTTCGATTGTTCGATGGCTGTGTGCTCGGCCTCATTGACTGCTGAAACAGCCTGCCATAATTTGGCACTCAAATCTGTTTGCTGAATTAGCTTTACATATATTTCGTTACTTAGATATGCTCGTCCAAATATCTTGCCATAGCTTTAGACATCGACCTAGGTATTTTTTTTCTGGACTTCATAAAAAAGCATATATGTTTTTCCTGTAATATCTAGTAGAAGAACTAATTTGTATGTCTAACAGATGGACAGGACTTGGATAACTTCTGCTCGAAGATTCTCCGCTGCATATGTCGAGGGGGTTGAAAACTTCATGAACTTTATCAGAGCTGAGTACGGTGGTCCGAAATCATATGTGCTCTGCCCGTGTAGCAGTTGTATGAATTCAGTTACAAGACCCCAGTCAACTGTGCAAAATCATCTACACTTGTATGGGATGTCGGTCACATATACTAGGTGGGTTCATCATGGTGAAGCTGTGAACGTCAATGTTATTGACTACGTGGAAGCAGCAGATCACCATTTTGATCTGCCTGATGCTCAGGTGGAAGAGGAGGAGGAGGTGGTGGCGGCGGAGCCAGTGAGTTTGACCAACATTGAAACAATGCTACGAAATGCTCGTGCATTCCGTGAACTTTCACCTGCAGAAGAAAAACGGTGGGCCCGCATGTTGGAACAATGCAACGTTGCTGTCACCCCAGGAAATAAGCTGTCAGTATTCTCAGCTATGGTCACCTTTCTTCAGGTGAAGACATCTGAGCGGATAACCAACAAATCATTCGATGCGATGTTGGATGCTTTCCGCGAATCTTTCCCAGATGCGTCTGAGCTGCCACACACCTACAGTAAAATGAAGAATTTCCTTCGTGCAGTTGGAATTGGATATGATATGATCCATGTTTGTAAGAATAATTGTGTTCTGTTCCGGAAGGATTATGCCAACTTAAGTGAATGCCCGAAATGCAAATCATCAAGATGGAAAGATGGCGATGCTGTGAAGAGGATTCCTCATAATGTTCTGAGATATTTTCCAATTATACCAAGATTGCAGAGGTTGTTTCATGATGCTAAAACAAGAGAGGATGTACTGTGGCATTCTAGGAACCAGGAGTACAGAGATCAGAATGTAATGAGCCATCCATCTCATGGTAGTGAGTGGAAAAGCTTCAATGATAAACACAAAGAGTTTGCTGCTGACTGATGACGGGAAAATGGCGGGCGTGAGAATACGCGTCCACGTCATTGATACAGAATGAATATATTTAAATGCGTAAATGCATACAATAAAAAGGAGATCAAACATTGCAGGTACATTATTTCCAGAACTCTTACATTTACATAAAAGATCTGTTAATTACATCTCCGAAGAGAAAACCCCTGATTAAGAATTCCAACATAGCTATTACATAAGATTGCAACACATTCCTATTACAACATGCTACAAAAAAAGAAATTCCTCCTCGCGATCGTCGACGCCGGCATGCTCGGGGGAGCCTTGGACTTTGTTGATATTATCATATGCGATGACTTTCATTTATATTTGCTTTCATTTGACTCGTACTGGTATTGGCAGTACGTGTGTGCATGCTTGAATGACTTCACTTACTTGTTGACTAACCAATATATAGACTTTGATTTATTTTCTTTACTTTGTATGAGAAAGTCATCTTAATGGTTAACCAATCTGTTAAATGAGTCTTCAAACATCATGATGCATGCGTATGGGACATATAGTCATGCACGTGTTCTGTGCAATGCAACTACTTTAGTACTAACAATTGTAGTACTCTTTGTTTTATGAGTAGATGACATCTATGTTTTCTTACTATTTGCAAGCCGTATGGGGGATGCATGATCTAACTTTCATCTTATGCGAAGATAAGCTAGATGCGACCTTTTTGAGCATACACATATATGGAGCAGATAAAAGATATTTAATTTGTTTTGGTGGCATATGCAAGTGCACAACAATATTTCGAGTGCGATCAAACTCAGATTATGACTCTGGTCATCTTTTAGTTTTTTTAATGTATGTCCATATGAAGGGACCGTACAATTTATTTTGGTTGAGTGGATGTACACCAATCAACCTAGAATTAGCTAGGTACGATGTGTCAATTTTACTTTGCATGCACATACATTAGATTCGCCCATATCTGGTTATTTGTCGATGACGGCTAGCATTATTTGGGGCGAACACATTTTTATATAGTGCAACCATTTAGTCTATTTTAGAGACATTTGGTTAATCTAATACCATTTACGATTTGGGCGGCATTTTGTTTATCATCATGAAGTGAGAATATTAGTTTCTATACACCCAGGTATGAACAAGGTTAATTTGTGCTACATGACTCATTCTCGCATATCACACACGCATGTGATCATTGAACATGCGACTAAGCATAGTGCCTTTTGACGAGCACTTATGTTTTTTGCAAAAAAAATTATATGCAATCTATAGTATATAGTTTGTTCCTTATTTTTTTATGTTGATTTTCCCCGAGTCATACCTTTGCCGTGATTTTGTTGAAAACAAAGCCTTCACTCTACATAAGGGAAGAAATACCTTGATTTGTGTCAATATGACCAAACCAGAGGAACTCATCATGCAACTTGTATTTCTTGACATGTGTCAACATGACTATGGCAAGAACAAACTATCAAATTTGTGAGAATACCTCTTGACATGTGTCAATATGACCGTGCCAAGAGTAAGATATTAAACTTGTGAGAATACTACTTGACATGTGTCAACATGACCATGCCAAGAGTGAGCTCTCGAATATGGTGAAAATACTACTTGACATGTGTCAATATGACCATGCCAAGAGTAGAATGCCAAATTTGTGGAGGATGAAGGCCACTTGGGATGTGTCAATATGACCAAGCCAAGAGCAAGAATCATGTCACTTGGAAAAAAAAATTCAAGATCTGTGTCAATATGGCCAAATCAAGAACCATCATATGGATCATGCTAATTGAAGAAAAGTCCTAGATCTGTGTCAATATGACCAAATCAAGAACCATTATATGAGGAAAAAAGCTACTTGACTCATGTCAATATGACCAAGCCAAAAGCAAAAATTGGGCAACATGGAAAAGAATTCATAATGTGTGTCAATGTGACCAAATCAAGAATCATCATATGGGGCGAAGCTACTTGGCTCATATCAATATGACCAAACCAATAGCAAAGATTGAGCAAGCATAGGGAAGATCACCAATCAGAGAAGCAAAGGGATTAGAAGAGAACCATGAATCTCACCTTCTTGCTGAACTCCTCCAAATCTCCTCTCCTCACGTATGTATGTATGTGTGAAAATTTTCTTGTAGCAGTATATGTGTGTAGCAGCAGCAGAATAAGAGAGAATGAGCAGTCCAACCTCCTTTCATGAATGCTGGAGGGGAGTATTTATAGGAGGGGAGAGCAGCAAGAGCACTCCGGCGTGCACGCCCACGTTTCCAATCGTGGGATCGTGCATGCAATCGTGGGAGCGTGCGGGCTGGCTCTTTTCTTTAATGTATTTCCTTGATTAATTGCTAGTTGACCGAAGGTTTGAACCGGCAAGCCCGTAATCAGCCCCTGTATTTCTTAATCACCGTGTGGGCTTGAATTCTTTAAATCAACTTGTGGGCCTTGACACCACACCCCTCACATGCATGCATAGCGTTCTGCATCCATGCAATCAAGTAGCCGTATTTTTTAATTGGCTAAGCCTAATTAACCATTAATGATGCATTAAGGTTTTTTTGATGAGGGTGTGCACACTTGATTATTTCCTACGCAAATTAAAGTTCAATATCATACATGAGATGAGTACGTCGACAAAATATTTCTCAACTGTATATATGTGTCAACACCTCATCAGAAGCATTTATTTATTTCTATATAACGCGTGTATATTTTGTTTGCGCTATATATATATATATATTATTTATTTTTTATGCGTCGCATTGATATTTCTTCTCGGCGACGGAACAAGGACTCGGAAATATTATGATTTCAAGTTGATATTTGACATCCGCCGTAGGTGGCGGCCTGCATGGATGAAAGTTACGTATGATTTTAGTCGGGACGAATTTTTCAAAGAGATTTTTGTTCACTTTGCAAAATTTCCAGATATCGACTCTTTTTATTAATTTATTTTGTGTGCCTGCTGTATTGTATTAAGCGATGGAAATTCACCCTGGTCGTTTACACTCAATGGTGTATTTTATCATTTTCACCTTTTAAAGTAATTCATTTGTTTTAATCACACTATATTTCCTTCGGCCAAAATCGGTGTCAACAGATGCCCCTCGAGGTCTGAATGCGAGTATTTTTATAATTAATATTCGGATTCAGAGCTCGAAAATATGCGTGTATATATTTGGCATAGCATCGAAGGCGTACGCATATACTATTATTTTAAATCATCGGCCAGATATTAGCCTCACGTACATGTGGTACGCTGCTTTGAAAGTTTGTTAGGATTGCTTAATCGGATAAGGACTCAATCCTAGAAAGTTGTTATCAGCGGCCGGCCTCGTCGCCATATAAGTGCAGTTTAGCAGGAGTCTACACCCCTTTCTTTCTCTTTTCCTCACGTCATCAACCAGCAGGACTGCTTTTCCTGCGTACAACTGGGCCGCCTCTAGCCTAACTCAGATCTTCCGGCCATCAGGTACGCATTGCTACTTCCCTTGTTTTCTTAAGATTCCTCTTAATCTAATAATCCTATTAATCTCCTTTTTTTAGGAGGAGACAAGTTTCGATTGGATCCGCTGATCTTAGTAGAGGCAGATGTGTTTTGGGCTTAAGGTCAGTGACGTCGTGATTCTCCTGTCTCCTATAAGTATCCTTTCGGACCACTATTTACGACGTTCATCTTGTCTAATTACTGTCATCATACTTTAGATCTATAGGAATTCTTGTTTCATGATTGACGTGCCGGCAAGCTTCTATACGAACTTGGTCCGTCGTACATCCATGAGGTTAAATATACCTGTACAAAAATTTGAGTAGCCTGAAGTCAGATTTTTTTTACTTTAAGATGTTATCATATATTTGTAGATTCTCGTTTCATGGTTGACGTGCCGGCAAGCTTCTATACGAACTTGGTATGTCGTACATCCATGAGGCCAAACGTATAATATTTTTTCAGTAGCCTAGAGTGATAACAATCTTTTTTTAAGATATTATCATATATTTGGCATAGATCTCTCTCATAGTTGGCGTGCTGGAACTATGATTTTTTCCCCGTCCATCGCACAACTATAGAGCTAAACATTATATGAAACTGTTTTTTTACCTTGAAATTATATGAAACTGTTGTTATCCTAGTTGTCTCTCATTTGGCAATCCGGCAAGTCTTCGTGACTTGGTCCGTCGCACAAATGTGGGGATTATAAGATATCAAATATGCCATTATATACCAGAGTTGAATTTCCTCAGCATTGGCGTCCCGGCAAGTTTCTGTATGAACTTGGACCGTCGCACAATTAACCTACATGAGCATGCGTATTTCTTTACTTACGCTCTTTTTTTTAGGAAGGAAGAATTGAATTGTTGATCGAGTAACTGAGAACGGACGACCATCCTGAAATTTCAGGTAATACATATAAAGCCCGTCTTAATGTTTAACTTTCAGACTCATTTTATTTCAATTCATGCTGGTGATTTTCTTTTCATATATGTGTATGTAGATGGCGCATGGTCAACCTTCGGTTTCCTCTTATCAGTTGACCCTATCCGAATTAGCTAAACAACAGTTGTGTGAACCAGCAACTCATGAATTGGCTAACCCGGTACTTGTCCATTCAACATTACCACGGGGAACTTTGGATTCTTCCCTCCGTGGATGGCACTCTGAGCATTCGTTTCACGCCTTGTGTTTCCATCCAATGTCACCCATTCCTAGAGCTGATCTAGACTTCACTTTAGGGACCAGGATAGTATCACAAAAATTGGGCTGGGAGTATCATGAAATCCAGTATGTCAAACGTCCAAAGGGTTATACTCAATGGGGTGTTGAGGTCTTAAACAATCATTATTTTAATCGGCAAGGGGGCGAAGAAAATACGGACTATATTCGTGGCGCCATTTATTGTTCCCTTTGCAATTATTCTGTCAGCCCCTCTTTGCTCCGCTCTTTACTAGAGAGGTGGAGTCCTCAAACCAATACTTTCATGCTCTCGTGTGGCGAACGCACCATCACTTTGCTTGATATGTTGCTTATGGCTGGGCTGCCTATAGTAGGCGAACCCTACGAAGAATATATCCCGTCACTCACTAAGCTAAATCCTTCATTACTCTTGTACCCAAACTTTTTATTTGATCTTTTGGATGCGTGGGAGGTTCTTTCCGCCGAAAGCAGCATAAAGAAAAATTTGTTACTTTCCAGGCTTGGTGTGATTATTTCCACAACAAGCGGGCTGATTTTTTGCCATCCACCAGTCTTCGTAAAAGTCGTATGTATGTCGCAGCTTTTGTCGCGCTTTGGCTTTGCTGCTTTGTGGTCGTTGGTGAAGGGCCGTTTATTCGCCCTAGCATCCTTGTCATGGCGTCTTGGATTGCTTTAGGGCGGAAGATATCGTTGGCACCCCCTGCGCTTTCCTCCCTATATCTTGCTCTTCGTCGTATCAGCACAAATCCTGTTGGGCCTTCCTTTGAACAGACACCTCTGTCTATCCACTATATTATTGGATGGATGCATCTTTATCTGAAGAAAGCTTTTGAGGCCAAAGGCAAAGGGGACAAACTTCCTTCTCCGAAGAGATTTCCTATGCAACTGGCTATGCTAAGCACCATGTTCCGACCAGCCAAGGTCTTTTCCCCGGAGACGGCGCATGAGTTTTTGGAAAACCATAATAATATCATATGGTGCCCTTATTCCTCACGCAACTGACAGGGGTCGATCAACTACAAAGGTCCTTTGCCATTTCTATTCGCCGGGGAATGCTTCCTTGGAGGTTCTCAGCAGAGTCCACCGACCTATGTGCAGCCGAACCCTATCACCCAGATCGCGTAGCTCGTCAGTTCAAGCTAGATCAACAGGTTCCATACAACCCATTGCAATCACTATTAACTGAAGCTGATGTTGGTGTTGCGTATGCGTACTGGTCACATTTACTGCACCCAGTCCAAGAGGATATCCAGCATGCCCTTGGCACTAATTATGTAGGTACTGCTTCTCTGGCTTGGACCAACTGGTGGAGGAAATTTGCACATCCACACTCTACAATCTTGAATAGCCTCAAGTCTGGCAATATGTGTGGCAAAATCCCGTACGATGAGAGGAAAAGCATGTGTGCGAAAAGGGGAAAAAAGTTTTACCCCACACATACTCTTTCAGAGGATGATCTCTTTATCATAAAGGAAGTATTAGTAAGCCATCAAAAGGCCTATATTGAAAAAATCGAGGCACAGGAGAAGGCTTTTGCATATCATTGGAATCCAATTTTACATGCTTTTCTTTCGGATGATGAACCTTCTATGGAACCCCGACGTGTGAGTTAAATAACTATTACTTGATTTAACCCGTTTTATGACATCAACTTCCTGTTTCCTGCATTTTGTTAACATGTATTTCTTTCTACAGAAGCGAAAGAAAATGGATATTGTTGATTGTCCTTCTCGTGATTCTTCACTTCACGAGCTCGGGGAAGATGATGCCCTCGTCTCTACAGGTGAAGATGTGAGGCCTTTCACTAAAAGGAAGGTGGATACTCTAAACGAAGAGGATGATTCCATTCCCATTAGATTGGATGGACCTATCCACATATCTGACCTTGGTAGTGTGGATCTCGATGGCATACTTAGTGGAGAGGTTGATCATGGTCTAGGTGATCTAGATAATTTAAATGTGGATGATTATGGTGTATCAAGCTCAGGTCTTGATCCTCCCCTTGTTTCACAAAGTTTGGACTCAAACTTGTCCCCGAGCGCTGATGTTTTAAACATTTTGTCTACTTCTGAACAGGGTAGATTTATACAGCTCTTATCCACTCTTTGACATTATTATTCGTCATTTCCAAGATTATTAATTTTACTTCTTTCTCCATTGCAAGGTGGTACAGAAGGAGCTTCTAATCTTGTTAGTGGCGAAGGAACAATGACACATATTTCAGCGCCACCCGTGGATATTTCTGCCATTACCAAGCCAATTCTGGATACCATCGATTTGGTGTTGAAGAATGCTTTTGAAGCCTTAGATACCCCTACATTAACTGATTCTGAACGTCGTGAGATTTTCCAGGCAGTTCGATCAGTGCTTCCGGTTGGTGATACTGCTCCTCAGATTGCCGCTGTCCGCACAGGTTGGGAAAAATTTGTTTCGATCTCAGATGCAGTGCAGGAAGCCCGCAAAACAGTTGAGGATCAGTCAAAGCAAAAGTCTGAATTTGTTACTACAGCAGAGAGCAAGGCTGAATCAATTGAAGCGTCTTTGAAAACCTCAGCAGCAGAGATGTCTTCTGTGCTGGAGAAACATGCTGAGAAGAAGGAGCGTGTGGAGGCCCTCTCCGCTCAACTGCAAGAAGCTAATGCCGAGTTGCTTACAGCTGGAGAGAGGGTCAAGCAACTGGAGTCGGACCGTTCCGCCAAGCAGGCTGAAGCCAAGAAGCTGCATGGAGATTTGCTCGAGGCTAATGCGAAAGCTTCAGAGGAACTGGAGGCTCTTAAAGGGAATATATCAACGCTGGAGAATGAAGCCGAGTCTATTATCGGAAGTCTGAAGGACTGGCACTCCAAGTCCAACTGAGTTTTTTTTGCTCCTAATAAATTAGACATGTTGTCTATTTACATTTTCTACTCAGACTTACATAAGGCGGCCAATCGGTACACCCATTTTCTCGTGTTTTCCCACACACCAGTAGCACCATTCGCGTATACTTGCGTGCGATTTATTCATGTGTACTGAAGGACTATGCAATGCTATTCGTACAGCCCGGCTTTCTGTGTGGTATGGATACTTCGTGCTAATGGCATGAGCTAGCTTGGGTAAACCCTTTATTTATTCACATTTTTTGCTTGAAGCCTTATTACTTTATTTCACTGCTCAGTTTTTTTATCTTTTACAAATCTATTTATATTTTTATGTACACTGCCCTTTTGTACACCAGTTTAAGCTCATGAGAATTTGGAGCCATTTCTTTTTACACCACAGTTTAGACTCGTAAGATATTGGAGTAACATTTTATGTGCCTCAGTTTATACTCGTGAGGACGTGGAGTAACATTTTATGTTCTCCAGTTTATACTCATAAGGGTGTGGGGTGTATATGTACACAATTTTTGATGATTCTTTTTTTTTCCATCACAGTTTATACTCGTAGGTTGTTGGAGTTTTTTTGCATGCCCCAGTTTATACTCTTGAGGATATGGAGTATATACGTACACATTTTTTTTTATGATTTTTCCTTTGCATCACAGTTTATACTCGTAGGTCGTTGGAGTTTTTTTTTGTGTGCCCCAGTTTCTACTCTTGAGGGTATGGAGTATATACACATATTTTGTCTTCACTCACGCATAGTAACGCTCAAGGAATTTCCCGTTTACCGGTGGCGGACAATATTCGCCATCAGGAGAAATTATCCTATATGCGCCGCTAGATTAGACTTCCTTTACGATGTAGGGACCCTCCCATTTTGGCTCGAACTTTCCCCCCACCCGGCGTGTAACATTCATTGGACGGATGACGGCGAGCACTAGGTCTCCTTGCTTGAATGATCTCCTTTTAACGCGCTTGTCAAAAGCACGGGACATTCTAGCCTGATACGCCTCCAAATTTGTAATGCCTGAAGGCGTTTTCCTTCGAGCATTTCGAGTTTGCCAAGGCGTAATTTTATGGCCTCTTCTTCAGAAAGTTTCTCTTGAATAGCAACTCTAAGCGAGGTAATTTGTACCTCTAACGGCAGAACTGCCTCTCCTCCAAATACGAGGGAGAATGGTGTCATTCCAGTTGGTGTACGTGTCGTGGTTCTATAAGCCCACAAGGCCTCAAGAAGTTTCTCATGCCACTCACGCTTATTTCTAGACACGACTTTCTTTAACAATTTGCAGAGGGTTTTATTAAACGCTTCCGTTTGTCCATTAGCTGCTGGATTATAAGCCGTAGAATAGTGATGAATTATTTTGAATTTCGAGCATAACTTACCGACATGTTTATTTTTGAATGGTCCCCCGTTGTCAGACATGATACGGGAAGGAACTCCAAAGCGATATATGAGGTGTGTTCTTATGAAGTGCTCCACGTGCTCTCCCTTATCCTCTTTTAATGGTATAAGCTCAGCCCATTTAGAGAAGTAATCGGTGGCAGCCAGGATAAATTTGTGCCCCTTTGATGATGGCGGATTAATAGGTCCTACTATATCCATTCCCCACATTTCAAATGGCCATGCAATATTTGTGGGATGCAACGACTCATGGGGTTGATGTATGAAATTACCATGTACCTGGCACTCGTGACACCTTTTTGCAAATTTCATGGCGTCATCAAACATGGTAGGCCAATAGTAACCAAGATGTCGCAATTGATAATATAACTTAGGGCCAGATTGATGCGCCCCACACACCCCAGCGTGCACTTCATTTAAGGCCTCCAAAATTTCATTCCCTGCTAGACAGCGGAGGAGGATGCCATCGAAGGAACGTCTATATAGGGTATCGTTTATGCATGTATAGTGAACTGACCTTGTCCGAACTCTAGACCTTTCTGCGGAGTCCAGAGGTAAATATCCATGGAGCAAGTATTCCAGGAAAGGGCTTCGCCAGTCTCCGACTTCAATCTCGTAGACCTCTGCAGTCATTGCAACCGATGTCATCGTCTCCTCCTCCTCCTCGGCGAGTATAGGTAGGATTCTGCATTCTTCAACACGAACGTCCATCATTTGATGTGAAGTTAATGACATACTAGCGGCTAAACCCGCTAAGGCGTCGGCCTTTTCATTCTGACTTCACGCCAAATGTCTTTTTTTGTAGTGGGAGGGAAGTCCCGAAAGGGCACGACGCACCCAAGGTACCGGCAGAAGGGAAAGAAGACCCGCGAGATTCATAGCGATTCTTCTGTGTGTACTTCATCTGCAGCCTCTGCCCTCCTTTCTTTGATTTCTTCGAAGCAATGATGGTGATCTACGGATTTCATCTTCTGGATTTCACGCCAAATGCAATGGCGTGCATGGCGATTTTTGCCCACTTGTGCGAGAACTTTGTTGGAATTGCTCCCAATGTTGATCTGTTCAGGCACTATTTTGTCCCTTGTGTGGAGAACAAAGCTCACTGTTCCGGGAACATAAGCTGGATGCCGCGAGAGTCGAGGGGAACCTGGGGCTATCTCTTAGGTCAACAGCGTGGCAGATGGGAGGAATGGAGAGCAGATTGGTGCTGGATTCAAGATGAGAAGGCTCCAGATTTCTACCAAGCGCGGACGGAGTGCGTCGATAGCAGCAACGATTGGAGGGAAGTTGGCCTTTCCGACGACAGGCTCCGCCCGGAAATAAACATGATCACCCGTCTAAAGGTTGCCGAGCTAACTATCGAGCATGTGGGAGCCGACTTCCTTCTTTGTCGCATCTCGCCGCTGCAGAAGAGGGACAGGTTCGCCTGGGAATATGGCAATGCTGCGGATAGGATGAGATTGCTCCCTGGCCTGGCCAATAATCTGTCGATCTGTGGCCATGCCTGGTTGTGCGTCCAACTGTTTGGCCGCTTCGGGCTGTTCAAGTTGCCGACAAATGTCATCCCAATGAACATAAATTCCGCCAGGGACCAGATCTTGAAGTGGATGCCAGATTGCAATGCTGATGGAGTTGCGAGTGACTGGAAGTTGCCCACACTCGACGAAGAGCTCGCCTGGTCCTCTACTCTGGTGGAGAGAGCTACCAAGGTGGAAACCAAAATGTACAAGCGCACCTCCAAGGTGGAGGAGGCGTACATCAGGAAGAGGCTGGAGGAGGACAGAGCACTTCGTGCTGCCACGATGGCGAAGGCAGCGAACGGAAAAGAGAAGGCTGAGGATGAAGGTTCCTCCCACGACGGAAGCGAGGTGCAAGCCATGGAAGAGGTTGTCGGGGAGGATCCTACTGGGGACGAGCATGCTGGGAATGAGCCTTTCGGGATCGAGGCTTTGTACACCACGCCAAGAGAGGTCCAGGAGGCAGGGGAGCTCGAAGAGGCGTGGCTCACGGTAGGCCCTCAAGCACCCGAGCCAATCTTGGACCAGCGCCACCGTAGGCGGGCCACCAATCGCGGAGTGGCGGCTCCCGACCCTGTGCCCGCTGCCAAGAAGGTGAAGAAGATTGCCACTAAGAGCACCAAGTAGGATGTGACGCGTCGGCAATCCTCCCGCCTTGCGGGCGCTAAAACCCCTCCCGCCAAGCACTCTGCGGTCTCGGAAGTTGACTCCAGTGAAGGAAATATGCCCTAGAGGCAATAATAAAGTTATTCTTTATTTCCTTATTTCATGATAAATGTTTATTATTCATGCTAGAATTGTATTAACTGGAAACATAATACATGTGTGAGTACGTAGACAAACAGAGTGTCACTTGTATGCCTCTACTTGACTAGCTCGTTAATCAAAGATGGTTATGTTTCCTAGCCATTGACATGGGTTGTCATTTGATTAACGGGGTCACATCATTAGGAGAATGATGTGATTGACTTGACCCATTCCGTTAGCTTAGCACTCGATCGTTTAGTATGTTGCTATTGCTTTCTTCATGACTTATACATGTTCCTATGACTATGAGATTATGCAACTCCCGTTTACCGGAGGAACACTTTGTGTGCTACCAAACGTCACAACGTAACTGGGTGATTATAAAGGTGCTCTACAGGTGTCTCCGAAGGTACTTGTTGGGTTGGCGTATTTCGAGATTAGGATTTGTCACTCCGATTGTCGGAGAGGTATCTCTGGGCCCACTCGGTAATGCACATCACTTAAGCCTTGCAAGCATTGCAACTAATGAGTTAGTTGTGGGATGATGTATTACGGAACAAGTAAAGAGACTTGCCGGTAACGAGATTGAACTAGGTATTGAGATACCGACGATCGAATCGCGGGCAAGTAACATACCGATGACAAAGGGAACAACGTATGTTGTTATGCGGTCTGACCGATAAAGATCTTCGTAGAATATGTGGGAGCCAATATGAGCATCCAGGTTCCGCTATTGGTTATTGACCGGAGATGTGTCTCGGTCATGTCTACACAGTTCTCGAACCCGTAGGGTCCGCACGCTTAACGTTTCGATGACAGTTATATTATGAGTTTATATGTTTTGATGTACCGAAGGTTGTTTGGAGTCCCGGATGTGATCACGGACATCACGAGGAGTCTCGAAATGGTCGAGACATGAAGATTGATATATTGGAAGCCTGTATTTGGATATCGGAAGTGTTCCGGGTGAAATCGGGATTTTACCGGAGTACCGGAGGGGTTACCGGAACCCCCCGGGGGTTAATGGGCCATAGTGGGCCTTAGTGGAGATGAGGAGAGGCGGCCAGGGCAAGGGCCACGCGCCCTTCCCCCCTAGTCTGAATAGGACAAGGAGAGGGGGGCGGCCCCCCCTTTCCTTCCTCTCCTCCACCTCTTTCCCCCTTCTCCTATTCCAAAAAGGAAGGGAGGGAGTCCTACTCCCGGTGGGAGTAGGACTCCTCCTGGCGCGTCTCCTCCCTAGCCGGCCGCACCTCCCCCCTTGCTCCTTTTTATACGAGGGCAGGGGGGCACCTCGAAGACACAATAATTGATCGCTTGATCTTTTAGCCGTGTGCGGTGCCCCCCTCCACCATAGTCCACCTCGATAATACTGTAGCGGTGCTTAGGCGAAGCCCTGCGTCGGTAGAACATCATCATCGTCACCACGCCGTCGTGCTGACGAAACTCTCCCTCAACACTCGGCTGGATCGGAGTTTGAGGGACGTCATCGGGATGAACGTGTGCTGAACTCGGAGGTGCCGTGCGTTCAGTACTTGATCGGTCGGATCGCGAAGACGTACGACTACATCAACCGCGTTGTGCTAACGCTTCCGCTTTCGGTCTACGAGGTTACGTAGACAACACTCTCCCCTCTCGTTGCTATGCATCACCATGATCTTGCGTGTGTGTAGGATTTTTTTTGAAATTACTACGTTCCCCAACAGTGGCATCCGAGCCAGGTTTTATGCGTAGATGTCATATGCACGAGTAGAACACAAGTGAGTTGTGGGTGATATAAGTCATACTGCTTACCAGCATGTCATACTTTGGTTCGGTGGTATTGTTGGATGAAGCGGCCCGGACCGGCATTACACGTACGCTTACGCGAGACTGGTTCTACCGACGTGCTTTGCACACAGGTGGCTGGCGGGTGTCAGTTTCTCCAACTTTAGTTGAACCGAGTGTGGCTACGCCCGGTCCTTGCGAAGGTTAAAACAACACCAACTTAACAAACTATCGTTGTGGTTTTGATGCGTAGGTAAGAACGGTTCTTGCTAAGCCCGTAGCAGCCACGTAAAAATTGCAACAACAAAGTAGAGGACGTCTAACTTGTTTTTCCGGGGCATGTTGTGATGTGATATGGTCAAGACATGATGCTAAATTTTATTGTATGAGATGATCTTGTTTTGTAACCGAGTTATCGGCAACTGGCAGGAGCCATATGGTTGTCGCTTTATTGTATGCAATGCAAACGCCCTGTAATGCTTTACTTTATCACTAAGAGATAGCGATAGTCGTAGAAGCATAAGTTGGCGAGACGACAACGATGCTACGATGGAGATCAAGGTGTCGCGCCGGTGTCGATGGTGATTGTAACGGTGCTTCGGAGATGGAGATCACAAGCACAAGATGATGATGGCCATATCATATCACTTATATTGATTGCATGTGATGTTTATCTTTTATACATCTTATCTTGCTTTGATTGACGGTAGCATTATAAGATGATCTCTCACTAAATTATCAAGGTATCAGTGTTCTCCCTGAGTATGCACCGTTGCGAAAGTTCTTCATGCTGAGACACCACGTGATGATCGGGTGTGATAGGCACACGCGGAATACTCAGGTTAAACTTGATGAGCCTAGCATATAACAGATATGGCCTCGGAACACTGAGACCGAAAGGTCGAGCGTGAATCATATAGTAGATATGATCAACATAAGTGATGTTCACCATTGAAACTACTCCATCTCACGTGATGATCGGACATGGTTTAGTTGATATGGATCACGTGATCACTTAAAGGATTAGAGGGATGTCTATCTAAGTGGGAGTTCTTAAGTAATATGATTAATTGAACTTTCATTTATCATGAACTTAGTCCTGGTAGTATTAGCATATCTATGTTGTAGATCAATAGCTCGCGTTTAGCTCCCCTGTTTTATTTTTGATATGTTCCTAGAGAAAACTAAGTTGAAAGATGTTAGTAGCAATGATGCGGATTGGATCCATGATCTGAGGTTTATCCTCATTGCTGCACAGAAGAATTATGTCCTTGATGCACCACTAGGTGACAGAACTATTGCAGGAGCATATGCAGACGTTTTGAACGTTTTTGACAAAAGCTCGGTATGATGACTACTTGATAGTTTAGTGCACCATGCTTTACGGCTTAGAACCGGGACTTCAAAAATGTTTTGAACGCCACGGAGCATATAAGATGTTCCAAGAGTTGAAATTGGTATTTCATACTCATGCCCGTGTCAAGAGGTATGCGACCTCTGACAGTACTTTGCCTACAAGATCGAGGAGAATAGGTCAACCAGTGAGCATGTGCTTAGATTTTCTGGGTACTACAATTGCTCGAATCAAGTGGGAGTTAATCTTCCAGATAAGATAGTAATTGACAAAGTTATCTAGTCACTATCACGAAGTTACTAGAACTTCGTGATGAACTATAATATGCAAGGGATGACGAAAACAATTCCCAAGCTCTTCGCGATGCTAAAATCGGCGAAGGTAGAAATCAAAGAAAAACATCAAGTGTTGATGGTTGACAAGATCACTAGTTTCAAGAAAAGGGGCAAAGGGAAGAAGGGGAACTTCAAGAAGAACGGCAAACAAGTTGCTGCTCAAGTGAAGAAGCCCAAGTCTAGACCTAAGCCTGAGACTAAGTGCTTCTACTGCAAAGGGACTGGTCACTGGAAGCGGAACTGCCCCAAGTATTTGGTGGATAAGAAGGATGGCAAAGTGAACAAAGGTATATTTGATATACAGATTATTGATGTGTATTTTACTAGTGTTCATAGCAACCCCTTGGTATTTGATACTGGATCAGTTGCTAAAGAGTAGTAACTTGAAACGGGAGTTGCATAATGAACAAAAACTAGTTAAGGATGAAGTGACGATGTGTATTGGAAGTGGTTCCAAGATTGATATGATCATCATCGCACACCCCCTATACTTTCGGGATTAGTGTTGAACCTAAATAAGTGTTATTTGGTGTTTGCGTTGAGCATGAATATGATTTGATCATGTTTATTGCAATACAGTTATTCATTTAAGTTAGAGAATAATTGTTGTTCCGTTTACATGAATAAAACCTTATATAGTTACACACCCAATGAAAATGGTTCGTTGGATCTCGATCATAGTGATACACATATTCATAATATTGAAGCCAAAAGATGCAAAGTTAATAATGATAGTGCAACTTATTTGTGGCACTGCCGTTTAGGTCATATTGGTGTAAAGCGCATGAGGAAACACCATGCTGATGGGCTTTTGGAATCACTTGATTATGAATCACTTGATGCTTGCGAACCATGCCTTATGGGCAAGATGACTAAGACTCCGTTCTCCGGAACAATGGAGCGAGCAACTGACTTATTGGAAATAATACATACTGATGTATGCGATCCGATGAGTGTTGAGGCTCGCGGCGGGTATCGTTATTTTCTGACCTTCACAGATGATTTGAGCAGATATGGGTATATCTACTTGATGAAACATAAGTCTGAAACATTTGAAAAGTTCAAAGAATTTCAGAGTGAAGTGGAAAATCATCGTGACAAGAAAATAAGGTTTCTACGATCTGATCGCGGAGACAAATATTTGAGTTACGAGTTTGGTCTTCAATTAAAACAATGTGGAATAGTTTCACAAATTCGTGCCACCTGGAACACCACAGCATAATGGTGTGTTCGAACGTCATAACCGTACTTTATTGGATATAGTGCAATCTATGATATTTCTTACCGATTTACCACTATAGTTTTGGGGTTATGCATTAGAGACAGCTGCATTCACGTAAAAAAAGGGCACCATCTAAATCCGTTTGAGACGACACCGTATGAACTGTGGTTTGGCAAGAAACCAAAGTTGTCGTTTCTTAAAGTTTGGGGTTGTGATGCTTATAAGAAAAAGTTTCATCCTGATAAGCTCAAACCCAAATCGAAGAAATGTGTCTTCATAGGATACCCAAAGGAGACAATTGGGTACACCTTCTATCACAGATCCGAAGGCAAGATATTCATTGCTGAGAATGGATCCTTTCTAGAGAAGGAGTTTCTCTCGAAAGAAGTGAGTAGGAGGAAAGTAGAACTTGATGAGGTAACTGTACCTGCTCCCTTATTGGAAAGTAGTTCATCACAGAAATCTGTTCCTGTGACTCCTACACCAATTAGCGAGTAAGCTAATGATGATGATCATGTAACTTCAGATCAAGTTACTATCGAACCTCGTAGGTCAAGCAGAGTACGATCCAGAGTGGTAAGGTAATCCTTTTTTGGAAGTCATGTTACTAGACCATGATGAACCTACGAACTATGAGGAAGCGATGATGAGCCCAGATTCCGCGAAATGGCTTGAGGCCATGAAATCTAAGATGAGATCCATGTATGAGAACAAAGTATGGACTTTGATTGACTTGCCCAATGATCGGCGAGCCATTGAGATTAAATGGATCTTCAAGAGGAAGACGGACGCTGATAGTAGTGTTACTATCTACAAAGCTAGAATTGTCGCAAAAAGGTTTTCGACAAGTTCAAGGTGTTGACTACGATGAGAGTTTCTCACTCGTATCTATGCTTAAGTTTGTCCGAATCATGTTAGCAATTGCCGCATTTTATGAAATCTGGCAAATGGATAAACAAAACTGCATTCCTTAATGGATTTATTAAAGAAGAGTTGTATATGATGCAACCAGAAGGTTTTGTCAATCCTAAAGGTGCTACCAAAATATGCAAGCTCCAGCGATCCATCTATGGACTGGTGCAAGCATCTCGGAGTTGGAATATACGCTTTGATAAGTTGATCAAAGCATATAGTTTTATACAGACTTGCGGTGAAGCCTGTATTTACAAGAAAGTGAGTGGGAGCACTACAGCATTTCTGATAAGTATATGTGAATGACATATTGTTGATCGGAAATAATGTAGAATTATTCTGCAAAGCATAAAGGAGTGTTTGAAAGGATTTTTTCAAAGAAAGACCTCGGTGAAGCTGCTTACATATTGAGCATCAAGATCTATAGAGATAGATCAAGACGCTTGACAAGTTTTTTCAATGAGTACATACCTTAAGAAGATTTTGAAGTAGTTCAAAATGGAACAGTCAAAGAAAGAGTTCTTGCCTGTGTTACAAGGTGTGAAATTGAGTAAGACTCAAAGCCCGACCACGGCAGAAGATAGAAAGAGAATGAAAGTCATTCCCTATGCCATAGGTTCTACAAAGTATGCCATGCTGTGTACCAGATCTATTGTATACCCTACCACTGAGTTTGGCAGGGGAGTACAGTAGTGATCTAGGAGTAGATCACTAGACATCGGTCAAAATTATCCTTAGTGGAATAAGGATATGTTTCTCGATTATGGAGGTGAAAAAAGGTTCGTCGTAAAGGGTTACGTCGATGCAAGTTTTTGACACTGATCCAGATGACTCTAAGTCTCAATCTGGATACAGATTGAAAGTGGGAGCTATTAGCTAGAGTAGCTCCATGCAGAGCATTGTAGACATAGAATTTGCAAAATACTTACGGATCTGAATGTGACAGACCCGTTGACTAAAATTATCTCACAAGCAAAACATGATCACACATTAGTACTCTTTTGGTGTTAATCAGATAGTGATGTGAACTAGATTACTGACTCTAGTAAACCCTTTGGGTGTTGGTCACATATCGATGTGAACTATGGGTGTTAACCACATAAAGATGTGAACTATTGATGTTAAATCACAATGCGATGTGAACTAGATTATTGACTCTAGTGCAAGTGGGAGACTGAAGGAAATATGCCCTAGAGGCAATAATAAAGTTATTATTTATTTCCTTATTTCATGATAAATGTTTATTATTCATGCTAGAATTGTATTAACCGGAAACATAATACATGTGTGAGTACATAGACAAACAGAGTGTCACTAGTATGACTCTACTTGACTAGCTCGTTAATCAAAGATGGTTATGTTTCCTAGCCATTGACATGGGTTGTCATTTGATTAACGGGGTCACATCATTAGGAGAATGATGTGATTGACTTGACCCATTCCGTTAGCTTAGCACTTGATCGTTTAGTATGTTGCTATTGCTTTCTTCATGACTTATACATGTTCCTATGACTATGAGATTATGCAACTCCCGTTTACCGGAGGAACACTTTGTGTGCTACCAAACGTCACAATGTAACTGGGTGATTATAAAGGTGCTCTACAGGTGTCTCCGAAGGTACTTGTTGGGTTGGCGTATTTCGAGATTAGGATTTGTCACTCCGATTGTCGAAGAGGTATCTCTGGGCCCACTCGGTAATGCACATCACTTAAGCCTTGCAAGCATTGCAACTAATGAGTTAGTTGCGGGATGATGTATTATGGAACGAGTAAAGAGACTTGCCGGTAACGAGATTGAACTAGGTATTGAGATACCGACGATCGAATCTCGGGCAAGTAACATACCGATGACAAAGGGAACAACGTATGTTGTTATGCGGTCTGACCGATAAAGATCTTCGTAGAATATGTGGGAGCCAATATGAGCATCCAGGTTCTGCTATTGGTTATTGACCAGAGACGTGTCTCGGTCTTGTCCACATAGTTCTCGAACCCGTAGGGTCCGCACGCTTAACGTTTCGATGACAGTTATATTATGAGTTTATATGTTTTGTTGTACCGAAGGTTGTTCGGAGTTCCGGATGTGATCACGGACATCACGAGGAGTCTTGAAATGGTCGAGACATGAAGATTGATATATTGGAAGCCTATATTTGGATATCGGAAGTGTTCCGGGTGAAATTAGGATTTTACCGGAGTACCGGAGGGGTTACCGGAACCCCCCGGGGGTTAATGGGCCATAGTGGGCCTTAGCGGAGATGAGGAGAGGCGGCCAGGGCAAGGGGCACGCGCCCCTCCCCCTAGTCCGAATAGGACAAGGAGAGGGGCTCAGCGCCCCCCTTTCCTTCCTCTCCTCCACCTCTTTCCCCCTTCTCCTATTCCAACAAGGAAGGGAGGGAGTCCTACTCCCGGTGGGAGTAGGACTCCTCCTGGCGTGCCTCCTCTCTGGCCGGCCGCACCTCCCCCCTTGCGTCTTTATATATGGGGGCAGGGGGACACCCCAAAGACACAATAATTGATCGCTTGATCTTTTAGCCGTGTGCGGTGCCCCCTCCACCATAGTCCACCTCGATAATACTGTAGCGGTGCTTAGGCGAAGCCCTGCGTCGGTAGAACATCATCATCGTCACCACGCCGTCGTGCTGACGAAACTCTCCCTCAACACTCGGCTGGATCGGAGTTTGAAGGACGTCATCAGGCTGAACGTGTGCTGAACTCGGAGGTGCCGTGTGTTCGGTACTTGATCGGTCGGATCGTGAAGACGTACGACTACATCAACCGCGTTGTGCTAACGCTTCCGCTTTTGGTCTACGAGGGTACGTAGACAACACTCTCCCCTCTCGTTGCTATGCATCACCATGATCTTGCGTGTGCGTAGGATTTTTTTTGAAATTACTACGTTCCCCAACATCCAGTTCCCAGTCCGGCTCGAGATCCTCGCAGGACTCGTCTTCATTGGAGTCCCCTGCGCCTCGGCAGAGCCCAAAGTTGCTGGGGAACCCCGTTCCTTCGCCCCAAAAGAGAGGCCGAGCACCCTCATCGCCCGTTGAGTTTGAGCTGAGCTCCAGGCTCATTGACGAGGAGTAAGAGAGGAATAATCCCTTTCTCTTGCAGTAGTTTCAGTACACCTGCTTATCTTTGTTGACTGATCTTTTGCTTGCTGCCGCTGACAGGGAGGAGGAGGAGGGGACGGAGACCCTCATCCACCGGTCAAAATGGCTCAGGCATGCGGAGTCGTCGAAGACTGTGGAGGGCGCGGGATTGGCGGGGAGCAGCACAAATGACCCGCCACCAAGCCCCCAGCTCAGTCCTCGACGAGAAAGCACGGGATTGGTCCCTTTGGTGGGGGACGACAGGAGAGCTCCCAACCTCCTTGGCTGGAGGAGGAGGAGAGGAGACCCAGGATGAGCCCTTCCAGGAAGGACCAACTCCGCTCGTTGATCGAGTCGAGGAGCCTGTCGGTGTCAAAACCGGCGGATCTCGGGTAGGGGGTCCCGAACTGTGCGTCTAGGATCGATGGTAACAGGAGACGGGGGACACAATGTTTACCCAGGTTCGGGCCCTCTCAATGGAGGTAATACCCTACTTCCTGCTTGACTGATCTTGATGATATGAGTATTACAAGAGTTGATCTACCACGAGATCGTAGAGGCTAAACCCTAGAAGCTAGCCTATGATTATGATTGTTGTGTATGATCTATCGACTAGCCTGGCCTCGGTTTATATAATGCACCAGAGGCCTAGGATAACAAGAGTCCTAGCCGAATACACCGGTGGGGAGGAGTCCTTGTCTTGACCACCAAGTCTTGTGGAATCTTCCTTGTATGCGGCAGCTGTCCGAACTGGCCCATGAGTATATGGCCATGGGGGTCCTCGGCCCAATCCAACTGATCGGGAGACGACGTGATGAGGAACCCCTAGTCCAGGACACTGTCAGTAGCCCCCTGAACCGGTCTTCAAGTTAGGGATGCTCCTCGATTCTTCCGAACTATTCTTCATCTTCGGTCGTCGGTCTTGAAAACTGGTTCAACAAACTTTCCCATCATCTGTCTTGAGGATTGTCGAGCTAAATCTAACGAGTTTGTACGTCGGGTATCCGAGGAGCCCTTTAAGTCTTCGGCCTTTATCAATGCCTTGTTATTGTTATGCCACGCCTCGGGTTTGAAGTTGTTCCCGTGCGGCGGTGTCCTCTTGCATCCGAACCCCAATGCTGGACTGCATTCGAGGTATCCTTTGCAGCCAAGCACCAATGCCGGACTGTGTCCAAGCTCCAACGCCGGACTGTATCCGAGCTCCAACGCCGGACTATATTCGAGGTGTCATAGATCACCTTGGTTCAAAAAAGTTGAAGGAGTTTAGCTGAGCTTAATGCCGGAAATGCCCTCTATGGAGCCAGCCACTAGCGCCCGAGCTTTACGCCGGACTGCTTCCGAGGTGGTGCACCAACCGACAGCGGGCTGATTTTTTGTGAATATTTTTGATTGGTGCAATTTATTCTCTGCCGAGATATATAGCCAGTATATGTATATCCAGTAGCCCTCAAGGTGTGTGTCGGTCTAAAAGCCGAGATGCACCTGAAGGAAAACATAAAACTGCTGATCCTTGTAGCTCCTGAGACTCAGGTCGATTTGCGAAATCGATCTGAGGATCAACTCCTAGCTCGGCAGCATACGTAGGAATAGAAATGCAGTGTAATATATAATAAAGATCAGCGGACGGGCCCCTGAGAGAGGGTCGTGAGAAGTCGCCGTGATATATTAGCTTGATGCCAGATGGGTCCAGATGGTACTTATTGTTGTCCGAAGATGCGCTTTCCCATAGTTCGATCAAGCCGAACACTGAGCCCTTTGGATTTTCTGCATTGAATAGGCAATGCAGTAGCCCCCGAGACACTGGTCGGGTGGCAACACCAGATCAGGGGATCGATGTGCCCCTTTAATATTTGTAAATAATGAGCGCAAAGCCCAGTAGCCCCCGAGCCGTAATGTGGGCACGGGTGGCCGAATTAAGGATCGATATCCAGAGTAAAATCACAGATTATGTGTAATGATTCTATGTATCCAAGTACTTTACATCATTATTTTGACTCCATTGCGACCGTTTATCAGTTGAAAGTGGCCCATCGTCGGCTTCTACCCCTTGGTAGATACTACGCAGGGTGTTTCCGCACTTAACAAAACAACCCTTAGCCGACGTCTCGGTGCCCGGAGGCGGTTGTGTTTGCAGAAACGAGGCAATCAGATATGCGGGCTTTATAACTTTCACTTAGTCATAGGAGTTTAAAGATGGAAGGCTAGTTACTAGCCTCCGGTTAGTGTTCGGCGACAGTCGACGTCAAGCCGTAAACACTTTGGCCAATATTATGAACGGCCCGTCATTTAACACAGTCATCGGATCGCTGACCAGTTTACGCTTATTGTGAGAGTCAGTTTTCGGCTTTCTCCACTGAGGCGCTTAACCATGTTAGCTGGAAGCAAAATCGCAGTGGTTCTCCCATTGTGCACCTAGCCAAACAAAGCGGAACGTAGGAGCCAAGCACTGGAGCCAGGCAACCCAACTATTGACCAAAGACGCAATTCGAAACCGATGCATATACATCAATGTCCGAGAATGTTTTTGCCGAATCCCTAAAGGTGTCTGGCACCGCACTACGAGACTAATGCTGGAAACACACAAATAGTTTAAAAGTGCCACAGGCTTGGAAAACCGAAAACTTCAGTAAAAACTGGACGCCCGAACTAGATCAAGTGTTCGGTGCCAAATCGAAAATTGGTCTTAGAAAAAAAAGGTGCTTCTGTCGTGCTTTATCATGACACATCTTATCTCAAGACCTCAAGCGGGTCAGCCTATGGCTTCAACCTCCTATCCCGAAGGCGGAGTACTTCTCGTTAGGCCAGCTTAGCAAACTAAACTCTAGCGGGTTTGAGAGAGAAATTAGGCTCCCTGGCTAGTGACCACACACTCGTGTCGAAAAAAGGAGTGATAAATAATATAAAAGAAAACTTTGCAACGACTAAGAAGAAGAACACTTTATTATAAAACGGCTCATATAAATTTAAGAGCCCCCAAGTGACTTGGGTAAAAGAATTTTATGTATAATGATTGTATGTACCAAAGTACTTATATCATATCTGTGTTCACCCGAACTTTATACGCGTCTTAACCGACCGTCGGCTTCTCCCTCTTTGGTCAAGGGCCGAAAAGTGTTATGTACTCCACCTGTCGAGAATATCGACGGTGTTTCCGATAACCAGGCAATCAGGCCATAAGGCTGTAACAGACAAAGCGTGCTCAGGGAACTTATGCTATATTACTGACAAAATGTAAGAAGCATCTTCGAAGAAAATAGTACCCCCACCGATACCTTTCTTCGGTTGCTCATTGCTACTATGAGACTTGTGCAATAGATTTTTTGTACTCATGAGTTCTGTTGTGTGCCGACCATAATTGAAAATAAGAGCGCTAGCTTTCGGCTTCACCCAGTCTGAGGTCCGGCTCGGATGACCCGATCGTGACAATCGCAGAGGTGCTCCCTTTACTCCCTAGCCGAACAATCGGGAACGTAGGGATAAACACATGAGCGAGGCAACCCAGCTTGCAAATCGCTTAAGTCAACATGGTGCATATTGTGGCGTAATACACGAACAAGGAACGAAGCCGTACAAGTGTAATAATTTGTAAGAGGAAAGGCTTCATAAAGGAAGCCCCCAAGTGAACTGGGTATTTGAATTTGTGTGTCACAAACAAGGTTATGACAAGGAATTTTTTCACAAACAACTTTTTGCCAAAAAAGTATAGTGCTTGGCCGAACCGAACACAAGTTAAAAATTTAAAACTTTGAGCATGAAAGCGACTTAGCTGGTTAATGTGTTCGGCATTGATGACGCGGTCCGAGCATGATGCGGGACAAGATTCCATCCCCAAGCCGGTCCCGAGGTGGCGGAGCGAAGAGCTCGGCACTCCGAAGTGGTGACATAGCGCGACCAATGCAGGCCGCCGAAGTCCCCGGCGTGGGTTAATGAGGTGTTGATGAAGCCCCCCGTCCAGCCGAGGTGACGTGGTATGTCAGTACGCCGAGGTGACAACACTGCCCGACCCGAATCATTTACCTGTGCACAAAAATAGTGCAAACCGGAGATAATAATAATAATGATAAAAAATGTTGCATAATAAATAATTTATGCAAAGTGAGTAATAAAAGAAATATGTCCTGGCGCTGAAGTCAATGTTGATGCAGGGCGTCGGCGTGATGCGGTAAAGGTGTGGCAAAGCCTGAATTCACAGGTCGGTCTGAGTTCCAGATGCGGCGTTCGCCGGACTATGTACAGAAACTGAACGAACCACCACGCGACCATCATTAATGCGGCCATCATTTGATAGACCTGTGTACATATGATGGACAAACCAGAGTAATAATTCCTTGGAAAAAATAAACCCAAAAAAGCAAAAAATACTAGGATTAATAGCACCTGGTTTATGTGTTGTAGCAATCCGAAGAAAGGTGATTCCCAAAATTGGGACTCGATCCGCACAACCATTGCCTGATGGGCGATAAAGAGATGGCATGGTGATGCTGGCAAAGGTTGGCTCGCCGAGGCAAAGCCCTCGGCCCAGCTAACGTGACGGAGCTGGTCGGCTAGTGACGCCGAAGTCTCTGGAGTAGGTTGATGAAGAAGTGGCGAAGCCGCCGGTCCAGTCGAGATGTCGAAGGCTCGATGTCAGCCGATGAGTCGAAGTAGGCCGGCGTGATGGACACCGTCTTGAAGGAGCAACAGTGCGGCCCTGCCGATGCAGGTCATGACGCGGTCAATGCCGGCTTGATGAAGTGACCGTGCGTCGATGCTGGTGTGCCCGCTCCGTGTAATCCGTGGGGCGGCGATGTTGGTGATGATTTATCCTTTGCGATGCCGAACTCTTGTTCGGCTTGCCGAGATGATGATTCGAAGAAGTTGAGCTCGGCTCAGCAAAGCGACGACGTGTCTAGCGCAGGTCGGCAGCCTTGGAGCAATATTGCCGGACTAGTTTGACACCAGCATGATGATGAAGACGACCTCAGAGGAGGCTTAAAATTTTATGGGCACGTGTTTAAAAAGGACGCACAATATCCTAGAAGAGAATTCCTTTAAAAAGGTTGTCCAATATAACGTTCATAAAGAAACATGAATTCGGATCGGATCCGTATTCGCACAGAAAACAGATCCGAAAAGTGATGCACTAATCGGAAGGTTCCCGAAGTTTGGACGGTCAGATCGAGCTGAAATTTTGAGGGGTGGTAGATATAGGAATTCTGCAGCCGATCAATGGTTGGATCCTCCAAAGGACGTCCGAGCTAGAAGCTGGACACCACGCCCTAAACTCGTCCAGATTCCCGTCCAGATTTGACAGGGCTCCGGTATATCGCGGATTGCCAGAGATTCTTCCATTGGAACTCGACAAAATTTTCCAAGGTTGTTGTAGACTCAATTTTGCACAATTCCATTGAAGCAATCGTTAAAACGACACTTGAGAAGGCGGTGGCGGCGGATACAAGTTCGCTGTCTAGAAAAACAGCACGGTCGCCCGAGGGCAATGTTGACGTTGAGCCCCCGGGCTCCCTGGATGATTGCTCCATGATCTTGATACAGATCGGAGTTGATGTTGATGAAGGCCCTCATCCGAACATGACGATCAGAGGTAGGGCGTAGTCCTCGGTCCAGCCAAGGTGACCAGCCGAGCCGGTGACGAAGAAGCCGACGTCGCAGTTGATCTACAATCGAGCCATTGATCCTTTTGCCGATCACATAGCGGAACTCTCAATGAAAGCACCAATGTCGGTGTCAAAACCGGCGGATCTCAGGTTGGGGTCCCGAACTGTGCATCTAGGATCGATGGTAACAGGAGACGTGGGACACAATGTTTACCCAGGTTCGGGCCCTCTCAATGGAGGTAATACCCTACTTCCTGCTTGATTGATCTTGATGATATGAGTATTACAAGAGTTGATCTACCACGAGATCGTAGAGGCTAAACCCTAGAAGCTAGCCTATGATTATGATTGTTGTGTATGATCTATCGACTAGCCTGGCCTCGGTTTATATAATGCACTAGGGGCCTAGGATAACAAGAGTCCTAGCCGAATACGCCTGTGGGGAGGAGTCCTTGTCTTAACCACCAAGTCTTGTGGAATCTTCCTTGTCTGCGGCAGCTGTCCGAACTGGCCCATGAGTATACGGCCATGGGGGTCCTCGGCCCAATCCAACTGATCGGGAGACGACATGATGAGTACCCCCTAGTCCAGGACACCGTCAGAGCTCCCGACAATGGCTTCGATAGGAGAGCTTGCCCAGGATGACGTCGCGGGTGTCGCGGGAGGGGATGGAAACCATGGCCCGGCAACTGATGTTGCCGGGGAAACTGAGGCCTCCACCCGGCAGACTCATCCGGGTAATCCTTCCCCCACTCTCTTTTTCTTTTTTTACCATCTTGCTTCATGCTTAGGGCTTTCCTGATATCCCTGCTTCTTACTCTTGCTTGTTGTCCTCGCTTGCAGTTCCTCAGGCCAAAGAACCTGAGCTGCTGGAAGAAGTGGCCGGCATAGGGAGAGATGTCGCGGATGAAGCTGCCAAGATTGCTGCCGCGGAGGAGCAGGGACACGCTACCGGAGGTGCCCATGAGCCCCTGACGGAGACGGAGCAGATCCCCAACAGCGCGCCAGGGGCGGGGGCACCGATCGAGGAGAAGGTTCCCCTCCAAAGAATGGATCCCCTTCCCTCATTTGGTACTGTGGCGGGGGCCTCGCGGCCATCCCCGAGCCATTTGGTGCTGATGCTCGCACAGCTTGGGCTCGGATCCCCCGGCTTGTCCGTGGTGACGAGCGTGGAACTTGACGAGGAGCTTCAGCGCATTTTGGCGTCGTTGTACCAAGGAGTCGAGGATGTCGATGACTCTATTGCTGTCGCGATGGACTTGTCTTTCATGGAGTCCATGGCGGCAGGCATCAAGAAGATGCAGAGCCGGCATGGGCAGAAATGGCAGGCACTTAAGGAGTAGCGCGAGTCCACCAACAAGGTGGATCAGCAGTTGAGGGACAAAGGTAAAGAGCTGCGTGACTGGCACGACAAGCAGTTCCAGGGCCTGATGAAGCAGCAGGAGACAATCTCGATGGCGAGGGAGGATGTCATTGCCCAGGAGGCTCGCATGGCGGAGCGCAAGGCACTCCTGGATGCCAGGGAGCAGGATATCTCTTCCCGGGAGGAGAAACTTGAGGCCACCCTCCGCACCAAGGACGATGACCTGGAATCCCTCATGCAACACTGCACCAAGGAGCTGGAGGACAAGCACAAGGCCGCCTGGATGCCCTTGCTGCTGATTCTTCCACCCAGCTAAAGAAACTCGCTGACGACCTTGCCCCTGCTTCTTCTGCCAAGGCTTACCTCGACCAACAGGTGACCAAGCTAACGGAAGAGCTTGCTGGGAGCGCCAAGGAGGTCTCGACACTCAAGGAGGAGGCGCGGAAAGCAGAGATCCTTCTGAAGGATATACAATCACAACTCTCCTCCAAGAGTCAAGGTCTCAGGACCGCCAACGGCACCATCGAAGACCTGAAGGCCAGGATCGACACCTTGGAGAGCTCGGCAGAATCCATCGGAGCCCGCGAACAGCAGCTGACAAAAGACTTGGATACTGCAAGGCGTCTTCGGAAGGATGCAGAGGACAAGCTGGAGAATCATTCCGAGCAGGTTTACCTCTGGATCAAGAGCTTGGTCGACATCGTCGGGCGTCTCACTGCTCAGACTGCAGCGATGGGCATGGAAGGGCAGTCTTTTCAGCCAGCAGGCAGGAGTTCCCCAGCGTCAAGCTAGGAGTCTTCTTCAACGAGCTGATCGACAAGCTGAGAGCGCATGAAGAGGGAAGGGCCGGTTGCTTCGTGATTGAATCGCGGAAGCTTGCCCACAACGCCCTCTTCATGGTTCTGAGTAACATCGCCTGCCGTCATCCTGAGCTCGACCTCGCTGATGGCTTCAAGAAGCCGCCGGAGGGCACGGATGTTCCTGCTGCTGAGGAGAAGGCTACTCCACTTGCTACCAAGGTCCTTTCTGTCCCAGCGGCTCCGCGCGGTCGCCAGGGCTGACGCTAAACTATCTTCGCCACTGTGCTGTCCCGTAACAAAACATGATGTATGTCTTGTGCTTTAGACATCGTTTTATTTATGCTCGCGTGAAACTAATATCTTTGCATAATCTTAGTTGCGTGTTTATCCCCTTAGAGTTCACTCATCAGTGTTCGTATGATTAGTCCTTATGCATGTTTTGGTTGCCTGTCGGTATCATATTTGCCGCGATTGTCATAAGGGTCAGGCCCTTAGTAGTTATCTTGGCGTGGATGTCGGTGTCAAAACCGGCAGATCTCGGGTAGGGGGTCCGGAACTGTGCGTGTGAGGATCAATGGTAACAAGAGACAAAGGGGCACGATTTTTACCCAGGTTCGGGCCCACTTGATGGAGGTAAAACGCTACTTCCTGCTTGATTGACTTTGATGAGTATAGGGGTTACAAGAGTTGATCTACCTCGAGATCATAATGGCTAAACCCTAAATGTCTAGCCTGTATGAATTCTGATAGCCTCTACGGACTAAACCCTCCGGTTTATATATACACCGGAGGGGCCTAGGGTTGTACAAAGTCGGTTTACACAGTAAGGAAACTATAGATCCGGATGCCAAGCTTGCCATCCATGAAAAGGAGAGTCCCATCCGGACACAGGGGGAGGCCTTCTTCCTTGTATCTTCACGGCCCATCAGGCTGACCCACATCATAGAGCCCAGACATCCGAGGACCCCTTAATCCAGGACTCCCTCAGTAGCCCCCGAACTTGCCTTCAATGACGATGTAGTGTCTGGCTTTTATCTCTTCGGCTTTGCAAGGCGGGTTCTTCTTTATACTTCGGACTGATGATAATCTTGCACTGACCTCCATGTTCTGTCTTTATGACCCCTTACTGCTATCGCCTCGATTCCTGTGTACTAGACGAATGCGAATGGTCTGTGACTTTTGTAAATAAGCACCTCCCCGCGCTTGGACGACACCTATATAAAGAGGTTAATCCCCACATGCCATCTCACATCGCGCAAAAGAGAGGAAACCGTCAAGATTAGCCACAAAAAAGCTTCCAATCATGTCCAACGCCCCAAGCTCTTGCTCGCGTCCTCATGGCCCTCAAGAGAGGGATTGGCAAAGCTGCTCCATGCCCCACCTTCAGCTGAGTCGACTCTAGAAGCAGGGATATCTTCCCCCGCAGATCTGGTCTCCGTTCGAGCAGGATTAGCCTCAATCAGCAACGACATGATGGCTGAAAATTTCCCCAACCCCAATAGGGAGGAGAGGGTGTGCTTCATGTCGTTCCTTTTGTGGGGTCTAGGATTTCCAATCCATCCCTTCCTGAGGGGTCTTTTGGAATTTTACGGAATCTAACTGCACAAGCTCACCCCAAGTTCGATCCTACACATCTCATGTTTTATTGCCCTATGCGAGTTGTTCTTAGGCATCGAGGCTCATTTCGAACTGTGGAAAAAGTTCTTCTACCTGGTCCCTCGCCACCGAGGAGGCTCTATATTTGAAATGGGTGGCACCGAAGTGTGGCGTATAGCCAGATCCGGATACCCCCTGGAACTCCCAAAGAGATTTACTCGCAGTGGTCTTTGGGGTGGTTCTACATGGATGATGTCCCTTTGCCGGATCCAGTCCGGCGCGGCCTTCCCGAGTTTTCCAGTGCTCCCTTAAAGAAGCGCCTTAACTGGCGTCCCCAGAGTCGCGAGGAGGAGGACAGTGCGGAAGTAACAAGATTGGTTGGCAAGGTCAAACTATTAGTCCATGCCCAGCTCTCAATAGTCGAGGTTATGGCCATCACAATAAAAAGATGTGTCCAGCCTCTTCAATCCAGAGTAACTCCCTTATGGTGTTACAACGGAGAGGATGACACGTCTCGAGACAGACGCAAGGGTCCGGATACTGCAGCCGAACTGGCTGCGATTTTGGCCGATCTATACAAGGGCGAAAAGGACGACTTCCTCCATTTAAACTACCGAGAAGGCTACTCCATGTACTATCCCGTCAAATGGGTAAGACTCCGATTATTAGTCCGGCCTTTAATACCATACTTATATGCTAACCAACTTGCCTTTTATCGGCATGGATTCCCCACAGCCAGAGAATTACAACCGCGAGGAAGAGCCCGACTTCTGCGAGGATCCGGAGATATACATAGAGTTCGACGACGGGGTATTCTATCAGGCGAGCCTTGACGGTTCGGAGGTGGCTATTATAGCCGACTACCCCCGCCCCTACCCATACTCCATTGTAAGTATTCGAAGAGTCTTTTCTAGAGAAGTTCCTGCGCACTCCATTATCCCTTATACTAAATGTATTTCACAGGATCGGCGCTCGGCAGGCCATAATCCCTCAAGGGCGGCCCCTACGCAGGATAGCCGTTCAAAATGGAAGAGGACCGGGAGCAACATAGAACTCCCACAACCTTCAAAGAGGTATGTCCGTTTAACATATGCCTAGGCATGTGTCCGGAGTGTTAAGACTCCTTCCTTTGATTCAGGAGGAGCACGTGGCAGACGATGGAAAAACGCCCTGCTAGCAGGATGCCCGCTAATCCGGCGCCGGACTGGTCAACTAGGACGAGGGAAGAGGCAGCACCAGTACCGCCACCTCATGAGGATTCAGATGATGTATCCATTACGAATTTTGAGGTGGAGAGCCTGATGAATCACTGCATCTGAAAGAGGCCATGCGTGCCCCAGCTGAGGGAGTCCTGGACTAAGGGGTCCTCAGGCATCCGGCGTGTTGGACATGGGCCGGACTAATGGGCTGTGAAGATACAAGACCGAAGACTCTCTCCCATGTCCGGATATGACTCTCCTTGGCGTGGAAGGCAAGCTTGGCGGCCGCATATGAAGATTCCTTTCTCTGTAACCGACTTTGTACAACCCTAGTCCCCTCCGGTGTCTATATAAACCGGAGGGCTTAGTCCGGAAACGGATATAGTCATACATGCTAGGCTTCTAGGGTTTTAGCCATTACGATCTCGTGGTAGATCAACTCTTGTAATACTCATATTCATCAAGATCAATCAAGCAGGAAGTAGGGTATTACCTCCATAGAGAGGGCCCGAACCTGGGTAAACATTGTGTCCCCCGTCTCCTATTACCATCGACCTTAGATGCACAGTTCGGGACCCCCTACCCGAGATCCGCCGGTTTTGACACCGACATTGGTGCTTTCTTTGAGAGTTCCACTGTGCCGTCCCCAAAAGGTTTGATGGCTCCTTCAATCGTTAACAACGATGCTGTCCAAGGGGAAACCTTCCTCCCCAGACAAATCTTTGTGTTCGGCGACTTTGCAGTGTGGGACAACTCGCTTGGCTATCTGGAGCAGATCGATAGCTATGCCCTTGGCCATCAGGTCAGATTTGGGAGCTTGAACTACGTCGCGGATATCTGTGAAGACTTGATCTTCGACGGCTTTGAGACCACGGCAGCCGCTCCCTGTCCCTACAGTGAACATGACTTAAATCTGTCTCCGGTCCATACTCAGGAAATTGCACCTGTAAATACTCCAGCCTTAGATCCAGAGTAGACCGCGGCATCCGAGGACGGGAAGCTCAACCCCGCCATGGAAGCCGCAGAATCCGCGGCGTTGGAGCCGCACATAGACCTAACCCTGGGTGATATCTGTGTCTCTGGAGCCTCGCACTCGTTTCCGGCCTTAAGTTCTGAACCATGTGTGACCGCGCACGTCGAGCTGGATCAGTCATCGATCGCCGAATTCAGCGCCGCGGACATCTTCCGGCACTCGCCTTTAGGCGACGTGTTAAACTTATTAAAAAATATGTCCCTAGCGGGGGACTCACAGCCGAACTATATACGGTTCGAAGTGGAGGCTGATGACGGGGAATTTCGCTTCCCACCCGCCGCCCACTACATAGCCACTGTCGAGGACTTAACCGACATGCTCGATTACGCCTCCGAAGACATCGACGGCATGGGCGACGATGCCAATGAGGAGCAGGGCCAAAATCCGCCGTTTACTGGAAGCTAGACGACCACTTCTTCGTACGACGTATACATGGTGGATACACCTAAAGAAACTAACAATGACAAAGAGGATCCAGTTGAGGATAAACCTCCTGAGACACAACCCAGACGTCGGCGCCAGCGGCGCCGCTCTAAGTCACGTCGTGCAAAAGACAACAGCACCGGCACCGGAGAAAACAATACTCCGTACGAGGCCGAAGACAACGAAGACCCTATCGGGACAACCCCCGAACAGGATGGATGGGAAGACGGGCACGTTAGCCCTGATGAACAGGCCATAAACGAAGGCTCAGAGGAGAGTAATTATCTTCCACTCTCCGAAGACGAAGAAAGCCTCGGCAACGAGGATTTCATCGTGCCCGAGGAGCCTCTAGAGCAGGAGCGCTTTAAGCGCCGGCTAATAGCCACTGCAAGGAGCCTGAAAAAGAAGCAGCAGCAGCTTCAAGCTGACTAAGATCTGCTCAATGATAGATGGGCCGAAGTCCTAGCCACCGAGGAATATGGCCTTAGTGGCCCAGTTAATAATTATCCGAAGTGCAAATTGCTACCCCAGTTCGGTGATGAGGCGCCAGTGCCTAAACCATCATCACACAATGCGGCTAATCGACCACAACATGGTCACGACAGAGCGGCAACTCAAGCCGAACACCAGCCTGGCCCACCTCACCGTAAAGGTAGAGATAAAACAGCCCAGGGTTATACATCTGACCTCCGGCAGGGCCTGGACAGTAGAGCAAGACATACTAGATCAATCTACGGATCACGAGGACGTGCCCGGACACGCGGCGACGACTATCTACTCGGACGTGACAAGCCTAGTCACGCCCGGGCCGAAAACCGCAGATGGACTCCATCGGAGCTACGTCGCAGTGTGGCCCAATATAGAGGCGCCACACATCCTCTTTGCTTCACAGACGAAGTAATGGAGCATGAATTCCCAGATGGGTTTAAACCCATGAATATTGAATCATACGACGGAACAACTGATCCCGCGGTATGGATCGAGGATTTCCTCCTCCATATCCACATGGCCCACGGAGATGACCTTCAAGCCATCAAATACTTGCCATTGAAACTCAAAGGACTAGCTCGGTACTGGTTAAACAGTCTGCCAGAAAACTCTATCGGCAGCTGGGAGGACTTGGAAGACGCCTTCCGCGATAACTTCCAAGGTACGTATGTTCGGCCACCAGATGCCGATAATTTAAGTCACATTGTCCAGCAGCCTGGAGAGTCAACCAGGAAGCTCTGGACTAGGTTCTTAGTTAAAAAGAACCAATTCATCGACTGTCTGGACGCGGAAGCCCTAGCGGCCTTCAAACACAGCGTCCAGGATGAGTGGCTTGCCCGCCACCTCGGTCAAGGAAAACCAAAATCCATGTCAGCCCTTACCGCTCTAATGACCCGCTTTTGCGCGGGAGAAGACAGCTGACTCGCTCGTAGAAGCAACAGCGCCAGCGATCCGGGCACTTCCGAAGTCCGAGATGGCAACGGCAAGCCACGGCGCAGCAAGCACGAACGTCGCAATGATAACGACAGAACGCGGGACACATCGGTCAACGCTGGATTCAGCGGTCCCAAAACCGGTCAACGGAAAAAGCCATTCAAGGCAAACAGAGACGGACCATCCAATTTAGACAAGATATTGGACCGGCCCTGCCAGATTCATGGCCACCCCGATAAGCCAGCTAATCATACCAACAAAAGTTGTTGGGTCTTCAAGCAGGCCGGCAAGCTCAACGCCGAACACAAGGGGAGGAGGCAGCCCGGTGATAGCGACGACGAAGAGACTCACCAACCAAATACCGGGGTCAGAAGCAATTTCCCCCCGAAGTAAAAACAGTGAACATGGTATACATAACACACAACGCTACAAGGGAGCAGGAGAAGCACTCCCTCCGGACTGAAGATCATACTATGGCGACCTCAGCCGAAGTACAATGCGGTCTTATTAAACCGCATACCTTGTTGGCCCTTAAGCCACCAATCTCCAGTCAACAGGATCGACCAATTACGGAGTGGACCTAGCAGGTCGTCTTCCGCCGCCCATGTTATATACCTGCGAAATCTGTATCGTGCATACATAACTATGCACTCAAGATACCATGGGCATCGGCGGAAGCACAATGCGGACGAGCTTGCAAGCACACCCATAAACCTTTTTTTCTCTAATTACTCTTTCTCTTTCATTATCCTTTACCACAAGTGATGCAAAGGCTAATCATCTCAATGGACTGCATCAGAGTTCGGATTCATACACTCACCTAAGGGCTATTTCCATCAAGGAATCCAGTCACCGAGGACAGGCGGCGCAGACGTGCGACAGGAGGTCAAAAATAACTTTTTGTAGACCACACTCTTTAATTCGAGCCTGTAATGTGCCTTTTCCCTCCGCCTTCGACCCCGAGCATGTCAAATAGCCGGGGTTGCGGCTTTGTTATCTATAAAAAAAATATTGGCATATCACTCAGGTCCCAGTAAACATAACCCGCATACAACATTCGCTTTTTTCAAAAAATGAATTTGGCCCCTATGGTGGTTTCACACATATACCTCGGCATAACTTGCCAGGGGCTCGGTATGGGAACAAATGAGTTGCCGGCAAGTCCGAACAGCTCTATAGCGTACTTCGGCATCGCGAGTTTGGCCTTATATGCATCAGCTCCGAATCATGTCTTAGGTCAATAGTTGGGTTGCCCGACTCCTGTGCTTGCTACCTTACGTTCCGCTTTATCGGCTAAGGTAGTAAACGGAGAACTACTGCGATTGTGCTTCCGGTTCATCTGGTCAAGCACCTCAGTAGAGAAAGCCGAAAACTGACTGTCATGATGTGGCGAGAGCTGGTCAACCACTCGATGACTTATCGGAATCTTTTGCGATTCCCTCCGTATTATACGAAGGACCTTTTTCTTCAGGTCATACATATAACGCACCATATTGGAATAAGCCGTATACATACCAGGGGCTATATCGTAGTCCCCCCATAAAACTCCTATGGCTAAGTGAAAGTGTTAACGCCCTATAGTCCGATTGCCTAGTTCACCGCATTGACACCTCCTTAATGGACCAAATGCTTTTCCGAACACCCACTACCAAAAAAAGACACATCCGTGACATTTTGGGCCGAACGAATTTTTTTCTGTCATAGATATGACACTTCTATGACGATAATTGTGACAAAACCCGGTATCATCATAGATGTGGCGGGCTCCTACTTCTATGACAAAAAATCATGACCGAAAATGGGCTTTTCGTCCTGGGCGGGCCGGATACGCAGCTGCATGACATTCTTTGGGCCGTCCATAACAGAAAAAACCATTGTAGAAGCGAGGGCGAGGAAAATTTCGGCGAGTTCCCGGTTACGGTGGGAGGTCGGGGGCCGAGCGATGCGCGTTTCTCTCGTACACGTACGCGCGTGTGTGCGAGGCGTTGGCTCTAACTGAACCCGAGCGAGGCGTTGGGCTCTAACTGAACCCGAGCGATTGCACTGCAGGCTACGCGTTACTGAACCCGAGCGATCGATCGATGGCTGTTAACTGAACCGGATCGAGCGATTCCTTCGCTACTGCTGCTAACTGAAGCCGATCGATTGGATGAACAGTGAGCGTTGCAGGGGGGTTGGATGAACAGTGAGCAGTGGTGTTGCCTTTGGATGAACAGGACCCCGTGGTGTGGAGGGCTGGATGAACAGTAGACGGTGGAGGGGTGCCCGTGGAGGGGTGGTTGAACAG